>NC_142943.1:58153127-58173127 GCF_046866305.1 Octopus bimaculoides
GATGGAAGGTTTTCAGATGAATTTCACTTCTCGATTCCGCTAGTTCTAATTCCCAATCAGAACTTCGTTTAGCAAATTTAGCGAATCGCATTCAAGATTTCTGTATATTTCTCAGACATGCTTCAAGTTTATGTGAAAAGTCTTATTTTTTTATCCAGAATAGCTGGATTATACAGGATGTTCATATATAATCTTTACAACTTCTACAATTTTATTGTATCTAATGTAAAGGTAATTTATGTAAAGGTAATTTATGTAAAGGTAATTTATGTCCTGAGTTTTCTTTCTGACCTCTCTTTCTCTCCCCTTCTCTATCTCTCTCTCTCTATCTCTCTATCTCTCTCTCTCTCTATCTCTCTCTCTCTCTCTCTCTCTCTCTCTCTCTCCCTTTCTCCTATCTCTCTCATGCACATTATATCTATCAATTTATCTATTTATCTATTCATCTACTTATCTCTCTCCCTCTCTCTCTCTGTCTATCAATCTATTTATCCCTCCCCCCCTCTCTCTCTCTCTCTCTCTCTCTCTCTCTCTCTCTCTCTCTCTGTCTATCAATCTATTTATCCCTCCCCCCTCTCTCTCTCTCTCTCTTTCTCTCTCTACCAGTTCTGTCTCTATATATTCATTTTTCCATTTCACCACGTCGCCGCCATTGCAATCTTCTATCTGCAACTTTATATTTCTTTTCTTCTACTCCCAACCGATGACTCTTTTGCCTGATATCAGCCCCAGCATACTTCATCTTTATTCCCTTCTTATCTCTTAGCAATCTCATCAACTTTCTCATTAACTATCATTATTATCATGGTCTCAGTGATCATAATCACAGCCATAATCACGATCATAATTACGATCATAATCATACTCGTAATCATTATCATCGTTGTTGTGTACGCAATCGATACCGTTACCGACTTCCTCACCCTCGGCGCCGTCGTTGTCGCCGTTGTCATCGTCATCATCATCAACATCATCATCAACTTCATTAATGCCATCGTCGTCTCCGTTAATACTGTCATCGTCGCCACCTACCCGAAGAAACGCCGTCTAGTAAACCACCCAACACAAATAATGAACAAATTAAAAACAGAGTTAATCTTTGCTTATAGACACAACATGAAATGCTTCCTATTTTTCTTTATTGCAACAGACAAAACGCCACCAGCTTGGCAAATGACAAAACGCCCATAGCCAGCTTGTGATTTGATTAAATAACCTTTGTGAAAGGCCTTTGAATATTGCTTTCTTCTAAATACTTAAGAACCAGTAAGAGGCCATGTTATAGAAGTAACAGGCTATATACTTATGGTGGATGTATGTAAATATACATCTATGTATACATGTATGCATGTATGCATAGATAGATACTTACATACGTACACGAATACATATACACATGCGCGCACAACGTTCACCGCGGTTTTGGTGGCGTATATTGCGCAATTCGGTATTTTACAGCATCTACTCACGCTCTTTAAATTATATGTATCTGTTTGCGCGTATGTGTGCATGTATATATATATATATATATATATATATATATATATATATATATATATATATATATATATATATATATATATATATATATATATATATATATACATATATATATATGTGTGTGTGTGTGTGTGTGTCTTTGTATCTGTGTTTGTACCCCGCCCCATCACCACTTGACAACCGGGGCTGGTGAGTTTACGTCCCCGTACCTTATCGGTCGGTAAAAGGGAGTGATAGAATAAATAATAGGCTTTAAAAAATAAGTCCTGGGGTCGATTTGTTTGACTAAAACCCTTTAAGGCGGTGCTCCAGAATGGCTGCTGTCAAATGACTGAAACAGGTAAATGAAAACAAATAAAAGAATATATCTGTATATATTATGTGCTTGTATGTGTTTGTGCGCGCACGTTTAGATGAAGTTTTGAACAATAAAGTGAACCTAATTCTTTTTTACCTTCTTTTCAGAAAACAAACTTGTTTTACAAATATCAACCGTTATTCCTTTCTGTCGAAGAGCGTAAGCTCGAAACGTAAAAAACTTTCTCACTTTCCCGAGCGTCAAACTAATACACTTGCTTGTTGTTCATACACCTGTCTACGTCTTTTGTTTTTTTGTAAATTTCAACTATATATATATATATGTGTGTGTGTGTGTGTGTGTGTGTGTGTGTGTGTGTGTGTGTGTGTATGTGTGTAGGTATAGGTATAGGTATGTATGTATGTATGCATGTATGTATGTTTATTGGATGCATGCAATTGCTTATGGTGGCTATCAAAATGGATGATGATCAACTTTTTCAGTTGTGTCTCAATTGATGATTATACTTGCCAAACTATCTTCTGACTCAATTGTCAATCCTTCGGTAATCTTATGTCCTAGGTAGCCGCAACAGAGGACGTAGCGGCGAGAGTGAACACAGAATCTTGACTGATATATCCTGCTCTAATGTTGCACTCACCGTGTGCCCTTACCATCGAGATTACTACGAAAGTGGCAATATTCCATCGTTGCAGACAAGCGTCATACAACAATGACAATCACTCCTAAGATTTAAGGCATGATTTAAATTACAATATAAGATATCAACGCAATGAAGCTTCATGGTGGAATTGGGACAGCGCAATTCCAAATATCACCATCTTTGATGTAAAAGTAGAAGATCCCGTGAAGAGAGTGACCAAAATGAGTAGTACCAAATCTCAGCTGTATGAGATTCCTAGATATCCAATCCGTTGGAAATTGCCTTGAAACTCAACAACCCGGTATATTTTTTTCTCAGAATGTACTCATTTAGCATTGGATTTCAAGGACTTACTCACAAAGCATAAGGGTAGTCGCTGATATAAGTATTAGTAGACGTGCACAAGGGTAAGCTTGCACACCGAGGCCCGGTGCTACGCGGAATGCCAAGTTATTCTAGAGCCGCAGTGTATCCACTTACCACACATGACCGCGGGGGAAGTGGGAGAAGTCTTGATGAAGAAGAGTTTTTGTGCTAGCAGGAAAGGCTGACACATTTCGCTACATGGCCTAACCACAAGGGGTGCAAGCACTAAAATACTAAGTGCAGCACGTCACCTTATAAATATATATGTGTATGTGCCTGTAACTATATACGTTTGAAGTTTCACATACATACATACACACATAGAAATAAATGCGAGGGTGGCGAGCTGGCAGAAACGTTAGCACGTCGGGCGAAATGCTTAACGGTATTTCGTCTGCCGTTACGTTCTGAGTTCAAATTCCGCTGAGGTCGACTTTGCCTTTCATACTTTCGGGGTCGATAAATTAAGTACCAGTTACGCACTGGGGTCGATGTAATCGACTTAATCTCTTTGTCCCCTCTATGTTTAGCCTCTTGTGGGCAATAAAGAAATAAGAAATAAATGCATATATGTATGCAGACGTGTATAGACGTATACACACAAACGTAGAGAAGTAATGAAGAGGTGTATAATTTCTGTGTGCAAATAATTATGTTAAGAAATTTTTTTTAAATGTTATAATAGACACATAGACAGACAGATTAATACATACATACATCAATGCATACATGCATGTATACATACATAAAAGCTTACACACATACATGAATGCATACATACCTATACGGTAAGTTAAGTAGATCGAGACAGTGGGAAAGAAAGAGAGAGAAGGAAGGAAGGAAGGAAGGAAGGAAGGAAGGAAGGAAGGAAGGAAGGAAGAGACTGAGAATGTGAAAGTGAAAGTGAAAGTGAGAAGGTGAGGAAGAGAGAAGAGAGAGGTAATCATCAATCGATTGACAAGCTTGGCAGGGACCAAATTATTATTAGATTATTCCGGTTAACGATTTTGACATAAGGATCTCTTTCTTCTTGGTCCTTCCTTTCTTTCTTCCCTTCTTTACGTCTTTCTTCTTGTCCGTTCATTTTTCTAAAGATTAAACAACACGACACGGTCAATAAGCTGTATTTACATATTTTATTGAGAAACTTTTCCAACCACCAATCAGTCGGACAGAAATAGGATTCTAAAGACGCATGTCAACATTTGTCGATATTCTTTGGATAGGAGGATAGAGACGAAGAAGAAAAAATCCGATAGACAGAAAGAGATAAATAAATTCACACACAAACACACGGGCAGCTGCATATATATATATATATATATATATATATATATATATATATATATATATATATATATATATATATATATATACAAGTAAATAGAAAAGGCGGGCTTTATAGTGATGAGGGTTTTATAATTCTCAGTTTAAAACCAATGACATAAGCTTTATAAAGAGAAAGTAAACAAAAAAGAATAAGCAAAATACCATGGATACATTTGTAGTATTTTGAAATATAAGCTAGTTAACTGCTGCACGGCAGCACAAATTCAAGACAGATCACGAAATATAATTATGTGTGTGCATGTGTGTGTATGTGTGCGTTCGTGCCTATGTGTGTCTGTATGTATGTGCGTGTGTGTGTGTCTGTGTGTATCTGTGTGTGTCTGCGCCTGTGTGTCTATGTGGTGTCTGTGCGCATAGATAGGTAGACAAATAGATAGATAGATAGATAGATAGATAGATAGATAGATAGATAGATAGATAGATAGATAGATTCCTGTATACATAGGATGGAAGTAAGAAAAAGGATGCATTTCTCGCCTCTTATTTTCTTTCTTTTTTAAACACCCTTTCTTAGTTTTTGTCATTCTTCCTTTCTTTCTATCTTTTAATCTTTCCTTACGTTTTCTCTTCTTTCTTTTCCCCTCTTCCTTTTTCCTTTCTCGTGGATTGTATAAAGGAGATAGAGAGGTGACGGCAGCAGCGAAGGATAATGGTCTTGTAATTTTGGTTTGACCGGCATCAGAATATTTGTTGCTTTGTTGGTTGGTCGATTGGTTAGTTGCTTGGCTGGCTGGCTGGCTGGCTGGCTGGCTGGTGATGCTTGGTGATAGATGGCCGGTTTTGTGTGATCAGTGGTGGCGTTTATGCATGGCTATGGGTGGTCAAGGAGTAGAGGGGAGTTTGCAGTTGAACGGCTAAGTTAAGCTAAGCTATGCTAAGCTATGGCTATGCTGCGCTGTGCTATGAGAGAGATTGTATTTGTGATTGGAAGCAGATCTTCGTTGATTTCATTTTGATATCTAAACTGTCAAGACAGTCAGGGGGACCATTTCAAGAAGTTAGATCTAATCCGTACCTAATCCCAATTCTGCGACGACCAGTTTACTGTTTGAATATTAGGGAGTGAGAAAAGAGAAAGAGAGAGATGCAAAGTGGAAAAATAAGGAAATGGAGAGAAGGAAAGAGAGGGAGAAAAGGAGAGAGAGAGAGATGCGGAGTGACACGGACATAAATTGACAGAAGCAAAAAAGACTAGCAATGACTTGATGATTAAGAGGACAGAAATACATTTGCTGAGAAAGGAAGAGTGAGTGGGAGTGTGGGACAGAAAAACAGTGTGCGTAAGTGAGAGAGGAGGGAAGGGATACACCTTAGATAGGCAAATATACACGCAGACAGAGCGATAGAAATGTTGACAGAAGAAGAGAAAGAAATTAGGTTTAAGAGAAGACAATGAGAGGTGAGTGTTGGTGAGTGTGACTAAATAAATGATAGTGATAGAAGTAAACCAATGTGAGTTGCAGTTTGAAAGATGAGTAGGTTGTAGATTTACTGAGAGATTATAACTGAGATTGTAGGAAATGTTGTGCGGTAAGTAAAAAGATGAAGAGAATAAGTGAAATGTTAGACTGCAAGGGAGACAAACGCGAGCTTAAATAGTAGAGAGGTATAACGAACGAAGATACCGTTAAAGGGGAGAGTGGAGGAGAAAAGGGTGCCGAGACAAGGAAAGAGTAAAAAATAAATGGAAGGCAAGGAGGGGATATTCGGAAGAAAAAGATGTACAACAGACAGATATGAACAGGGATGGACAGAAATGGAGCATGCAGGAAAAAGAGTGAATAAACACCTCAGAAAAGAATTGACAAAATGCGATAGTGATATAAATGGTTTAAAATATATGACAGAGATTTGGAGAGATAGAAAAGGGTAGAGCGATATTTCGAGCAGGAGCGAGTAGAAGGAGATTGTTAAAGAGACGAGTTTTAAAAATACAAATTCAAAAGCGAAACTGTCATTCTAGATTAGTCTTGGGCCGAAATTTTCTGTATAATCAAACGTAGAATTGATGAAAGCAATTGCGATGAATTTCGTAATGTTAAGCGGATGAGACAAATCCTTCTCGTGGCTGTACAGTTAGACTATGACAAGAGATTTTACTAACAAATCTGACAACTTGTGCACTGAGACACGAATAGTTGATTGTCCAGTGAAGAAACAAACTGAAACACCTGCAACGGTTTTCAACCCAAGGATTGTGAGTTCGTATTCTCCTGACTCGTTTACCTTGTCATTAGTATTGCAGTGTGTGCATATCCGCCATCCATTAGCTCTTTCAATATTAAATCTCCAGAGAGGTAATATGAGTAACGGAACAATTTTTTTTTTGGGGGGGGGGGTTGTAACATTCATCAAACACTTACAATTTCAATGAGTCGATGAGAGAATCCTCTCCACAATGTGGAATACTTGAAACAATTGCATATGCCTGTTGCACTTAACCATTCGACCAAATAACTGTTATATCAAAGGTGGGATCAGTCTGAGATGACCTAAGTCAGTTATAAGCAAACAGCACCTCGTGGGACATTGTAAATGGCACGCCTAAATAAAAAAAATCATCTTCAAATTTTTAGCAGTGCAGCCCGTCTGATGATGATCAAAACACGTATTTCTTTGATAAATCTGTTAGTTTTAAAAGAAGAAATGTAATTTTTTTTTTTTTTTTTTTTGTGAGTGAGTTGTCGTTTGTCTAGAAGAATAAATCCCATGTGAAGCCATGTCTATGTGGTTAAGAAGCCAGCTTTGCAATCACGTGGTTTCTAGATCAGTTCCATTACGCGGCACCTTCAGGTAAGTATTTTTCACTACACTGTGCCTAGTTATATTAATAATTCTTACATCACAACTTTCTCTCACTCTTCCTATTTCTGTTGTACTTGTATTCTGTGTCATACTGAATCTCCCTGAGAATAACGTTAAGGGTACACGTGTCTGGGGAGTGCTCAGCCACTTGCACGTTAATTTAACGAGCAGGCTGTTTCCGTTGATCGGATCAACTGGAACCCTCGTCGTCGTAACCGACGGAGTGCCACGATATCTATTTATCTATTTATCCATTTATCTCGTATGTGTGTGTGTGTGTTTGCCTGTCTCTCTCTCTCTCTCTCTCTCTCTCTCTCTCTCTCTATATATATATATATATATATATATATATATATATATACATGTGTGTGAGTTTTAATTCATATATTATTCAAATTCATGTACATGTGTATGTGTGTGTATGCATGCTTGTATGCGTGTTTTTCAAGGTGTGTAAATACGTATATGTGCATATGTAAGTATGTCCGCATAGCGAAACTGTGTTGGCGAAAAGATTAGTTACACCAAAGAAAATAGCTGGACGTCAGTTAGAATACAACGTTGTTGACGGGAACGGAAAGGCTGTAGTGAAGGAACGAGATAGATAGATCGATCCACCAATAGATAGACAAACAAACCGACAGACAGATAGAACGAACGAGGGAGATGGGGGGATTCTATTTTAAAATAAATTAGTATTTTCTGATTCCTAACTGCCATCGTTGTCCAGTTCTACTTTCTTCATTTCTCCAACATCATTCCATCCATTCACTAATCTCCCATACAGATGTCTACAAATGTCCATGATATTCTTTAGGGATTGATTATTTTGGTCAGTGACATGGCATGGCATTGCATGGCATTGAAATGGCATGTGGCATTGCATGGAAAAGAATTTAGGCCTGATCTCATCGCTTTTCCATGCCTGTCTGGCATAATCGATTTTCTGTTTGTTGTGACATCCATTTTTGGCAGAGTTTATATAGGAAGTGAATATAAGGTAGACAGAAATAATTCAGTTCGGTACTCAATGTTATTATAAATACAGTCAGCATCAAGTCATCGTGAAATGACAGGTGCAGTTATATATATATATATATATATATATATATATATATATATATATATATATAAAACACTATATACATTTTATATATACACACATATATATATGCATATATATATATATTCATATAAATACATATAGATAGATAGCTAGATAAAGAGAGAGAGAAGGATATATGTATACATATATATATATATATATATATATATATATATATATATAGAGAGAGAGAGAGAGAGAGAGAGAGAGAGAGAGAGAGCGATATACACATACATGTGTGTGGGTGTATGCATGACTATTTACATACATATGTGCGCATACATATATGTATTTGAATACATATGTATTTATGTATTATTATGTGGTAATGCTTCAACAAGTAGAAAAGCACTCGATCAGGTAAGAGAATCCCTAGGTAGCTGTATTTACAAGATTTCTAGTTTTCATTATAAGATTACTTCTGTATGTGTGTGTGTATGTATGTATGTAAAATTGCATACATTAGATCTCGTTCCACAAATTAAGAAATGATAAAACAAATGCTAATTAACAACGGATATTCAAACAGACGTGTAAACCAAGCTACTGATGAATATAAACAGAAATACAACTGAAAAAATACAAAGTGTATTATAAGGACCAAATGCATATCAATATCAGAACAAACGAAAATATAGTCAAATATCTCACAAAGCGAAACACAAACCACTATCTGACACTAGAAATGCATATCACAAAAAGCAATATAATTAATAGTATCCTCTACAACTTAAGCGCAAGCTTGTAAACCTGGAAACAAACGAGGAGCGACGAATGTAACTTGCAAATTTGACTGTAAAAGTGAGATGCTGCAAACTTCATAATTCCAGCCGTTACATTGGCCAAACAAGTATAGCATTCTCTCATAGACATACGATACATTTAAAATGAACAGCAATTGCAATATGCAGTATCATACACCATAAAACAAAGGTAGGTAGACAAATATTAATAGAAAATGTTGTCGCTCCGTCGCTTACTACGTCAAAGGTTCCAGTTGATCCGATCAACGGAACAGCCGGCTCGTGAATTTAACGTGCAGTCCACAGACACGTGTACCCTTAACGTAGTTCTTGGGGATATTCAGCGTGACACAGTGTGACAAGGCTGACCCTTTGAATTACAGGCACAGCAGAAACAGGAAGTAAGAGTGAGAGAAAGTTGTGATGAAAGAGTACAACAGGGTTTACCATATCTCTATGGCAGTCCGTACTGAGGAGAAACAGATATTTTCGCTAAGAAAGTATTGATTTCGAAACTATGGTCTACGGATAACCTTATATTTATTTCTATAATTTTCACTAGTCTCGCCCGTATGTTTTTGCTTCGCTAAATTTTTTCTTTGAGAAATTTTCGGTGATCTTCTTCTAGCACATTAGCAGTCCACTTGGTGGTCTCTTTTATATATACATATATGTATACATATATACTTGTGAACATATGTATGTGTGTAAATATGTATATAGAGAGAGACAGAGAGAGATGGGATACTGAGAGAGAAATCATTTGACGGGTAGCAGATATTTAGACCAAAGGCTTAACATTCCGTCATTTCTTGGTTCCCTCCCAGTTTGCATTACGTATAAAAATTACTTTCCATGGTTGTCCTGATGATGTTTCCATCATTCTGTTTTTAACATTATAATTCGTAGCAAATCATCTACTATCTACACACTTCCCCACCCCCTAATACTTTTACCTTTTTTTACTGTAAGCACCACCTTGCTTTCTTTTCTTTTCTCTTTTTGCTTTTTACCTTGTTCCTGGAAATTTTTCCTTTCCTTTTTTTTTTTTCCAAAATTTTGGTTGGAGACAAAACTGTTCTGTTCAAAAACTCGTCAACGCTTTTCCAACGATTTTGCAAATATTCTCCTTTTATCTTAAGCATCCTATAATTTCGTATACATCATATTATCATTACATATTGTTATTGTTATAGTATTTGCCTCGCTCTTATTCTCTATATTATATATTTATTCATTGAGTCATTTCTTTGCTTTCCTTTTTCGATCGCAACAAGAACAGAGAGATATCGAGCTTTCTGTTTTTTTTATTTCCTATCAATCTCTGCGTGTCCGTCTTTCTCAAATTGCTTGCGTCTTAAGGTTTCTTTTGGGGGTCTTTGAAGAATGCTGCAGTTGATGCCCAGATTAGTTGATTCATATCGAAGATATTGATGTTTACATCCGTTTCCTATATAGAAATGGTGTGTGTTGTGTGTGTGTGTGTGTGTGTATGTGTGGGTCTATATCTAGCTTCGATAGTAATGATATTATAGTTAGTGAATAGTTCGGTTAACGATGAAAAATAAACCGCTTCATCTAGATATTCAAAGGTGAAAATACACAGAGAAGACTTTTTCCATACTCTTCTCCAAATATACTGGAGTTTTAACCTGGGCACAGCAAACCTACGAAGCACCAGTCAGTTATACAGTATTCTTTTTGCCAGGAATACTAAATTAAACTCACACACACAAACATATATAAAATGTATATATATATATATATATATATATATATATATTATGTGTGTGTGTACATATATATACGTATGTGTGTGTGTGTGTATGCACATACGCTTTAGAGCATCTATTTATCATTGTAGCTATTCTCATGCAATCGCTACCAATTCGACTTTGGCTTGGGTTAGCTCATCATTATTCACTCAATTTGTTTATATATAAATGTCGCTTTACATGGGAGAGTATATATTATTATGACGATATATTATCATTGTTATTTTGTCTTTTATACATCCAACCACGTGCTTTCACATACCAACTCTCTCACCTATATATATATATATATATATAGAGAGAGAGAGAGAGAGAGAGAGAGAGAAAGAGAGAGAGAGAGAGAGAGAGAGAGAGACATACATACATACATGCATACATATTAACGTACATTATTACAGAGAGACAATTACATGGATAGATAGATAGATAGATAGATAGATAGATAGATAGATAGATAGATAGATAGATAGATAGATAGACAGACAGACAGACAGACAGGCAGACAGGCAGACAGACAGACAGACAGACAGACAGACAGACAGACAGACAGACAGACAGACAGACATTAATTTGGACTTCTTTAAAATTTTAGTTTCTGAAAATAATATTTCCATTGCCCATCACATCGAATTAGCAACTAATTAAATTGGGACCAACTGACTCGTTATACATACCTAACATACATATATACATACATATATGCATGCATGCATGCATACATACATACATACATACATACATACATACATACATACATACATTCACACATATTCATACCTAGATCTACCCATATACTCGTATATACATACTTACATACAAGTTCGTTTTGTTTTGCTTTTATTTGATTTTTCATACTAGTAAGTGCATAACGAAATGAAGTTTAAGACGCACTTGGAGTTTTTAAGAAGATTTATTCACATTAACTCAACGAGTCTCTTGATTTCATGATTCTCCAAAATAATTTGAGATGAAGAGACGCGAAGCTAAAAAGAATCTTTATTTAGGGCTACTATCTAACACAATACGCTATTCTTTGTGGAATTGATCTAGCAACTCTGGTTATGAACTGAGGTGAGTGGAATTAAGTGATTTGTGTAGTAAATAAGCTAACACTTGCTGCATTGGTTATGAATGAGATCATAAGATATGATCTGTAAGTCATGTTGACCTTATCCAGTCATTTCACTTCAAAGATGTCAGTGATGTTTTAATTGCTTTCTTTTCAGCATCCATCATCTTACATGATATGGTTAACTATTTCACATGTGAACACTTGAAAGAAGGCCAGCAAATAATATATGCCGCCTTTGATGTGACCATTATTTTACCTTTGTTTTTAACTCCTCCCCCTCTCTCTCTCTCTCTCTCTCTCTCTCCCCTCCCTCTCTCCCGGTCTATCTATCTATCTTCCTTTCCCTCTTCAGAGATACTTCGGCTTCTCTCTGTGCGCTTCGCACTTTCGCACCTCCGCACAGATTCCACTGGAAAAACTGTGTTAATTATAAACTGTACAGAAGATATGGCCGACAATATAGGGAGCCAGATTGAAACTAGGGAAATACTTAATGTTGTTTGTCTACATTCAATTAAAAGCACAAATTCAAATGTAAGTTGGGTTTGATTTGCCTGTCTTTAATCCGGCAACTTGATAAAATAGTCAGAAGAGAAATGAGGATTGATCAGCTGGATTTCGATCATAATTAACCGACTAGATGGCCATATGCCGAAAAAGAATTATAAGTCTCTAAACAAATTTATTCAGGCACAGCCATGTCTATGTGGTTAAGAAGCCAGCTTTGCAATCACGTGGTTTCTAGATCAGTTCCATTACGCGGCACCTTCAGGTAAGTATTTTTCACTACACTGTGCCTAGAGTAGAAAGAAGTATTGTTGTTGTTAAGGCGGCGAGCTGACAGAACACCGGGCAAAATGCTTAGCGGCATTTTGTCCGTCTCACGGTCTGAGATGAAATTCCACCAAGGTCGACTTTGCCTTTCATCCTTTCGGTATAGATAAAAGACGTACCAGTTGAGTACAGGGTTCAAATTTATAGTAAAACAAAATTGCTGGCTTTGTGCTAAAATTTGAAATCATAATGTTTATTATTATCATTAAGCCAGCTGACCGATCCTTTAAAATTTCAAGCCTTACGCCTATAGCAGGGAGAATTATTAATATAACTACGCCCAGTATGTGTTTGTCCTTAAGCAATAATTCGTAATACATCTTGCTTCAATTTCTATAGCTGATAAATCAGAAACCGTTCCGATCTAACAGCTCGCTGGGTTTCGGTAGGAAGGGACATATTATATTTTAGATTCAGCAATACGATATACAATGTTTAATATTTATAATTGTTACAGCAATGTTCAAATTAGCGAAGATTTGAAGGAATCCATATTTACAAGGGGAAAAAAGTGGATCCAATGGATTTCAGAGAGAAAAAAAAAAAGAAACGTAGAATCTTCTTTAATATAAGCTACAAACTCTGAAATAACTATATTCCATTTGCTTTAATTCATTTTTTTTTTTCTAGAGATTTAGAATACCCAAAGCTCGTGAAATAATTTATTAAATTTCAAAATCTGCTTCCCAATTGTCAAGCTTTTGTTTCAAACTTGATCTTTAGGCAACAAAAAACCCCCCCAAAAGTAAGAATCTATGTATGTGTGTGTGCTGAATATACGTTCGTGTGTGTTTGTGCTTTTGTAAATGTGTGTATGTATACATATACAAGCAAATATATATGCATATATATATGTGTGTGTGTGTGTGTGTGTGTGTGTGTGTGCGGGTGTTAAGAAAGAAAGAATCAGAGAAAGTATTCAGTTTAACTCTCTCTTTCTCCCTCTCCCTCTCTGTTCTTCTGCACATCTACATAAACACACACCTACATATACATATATATATAAATATAAATATATATGTATATATATATATATATATATATATATATATATATATATATATATATATATATATATATATATATATATATATATATATATATATATATATATATATTAATAGTAATAGTATGACAGCAAAAGAATGAATGAGACCTCGATGTTATGTAAATAGAGAATTTATCTGTAATATATATATATACATACATATATATATATATATATATATATATATATATATATATATATGTCGTGCAATTTAAATTGAAATTGCATGAGATACATAACCATTATTAAGAGCTGCATGTTCCCTCTCATAAATTGAAGGAGAAAGCTGCAATCTAAATTGAAATTGCATGACATATGTATATAAGCGAGTTCAACACAGATATCAGTTTGGTGCCTGATGCGAATGAGACCAACATAAGGTGCATTATGAAAAGAGTTCCAATGAGTAACCATAACGCATCTTCCGTCCTGCGGGTTAACAAGGGATACGGAATCTTAGGCGGAGGCATCTGTTCGAAAACTATGTAAAATTATGTTGCATTCTCCACCCAATGCCAGTGCAACCAGCAACTTGTTCTGGGAAGTGTTTGGTGGGAAGAGGAAAAATTGCGTGTCCCAAAAGCCCGAAACGGATCCGGAAGAGAATATCATAAATGCAACAGTAGCTTCTTGCAGAACAATTATGGATTAATTTTCACCTATTTAGACAGCCAGTAGTTTCCGTTGACTCCGAATCTTTTCTAGATAAAAAAAAAACATCAGCTTCATATATATGTGTAGGTATGTGCATCAGGTGAAATGCACATATATGAATGTTGGTGTGATTGTGTGAGTGCATGTGTTTGCGCATACAGAAGACTGCATACGTAGATTACACACATCAAATTAACGTTTCTAATCTTAACACCGTAATAATGTTTCATTCAATACAGGTTTATATATATGTGTGTATATATGTGTGTCCTTGTGTGTGCGCGTGCGTGTATATCGGGAGAAAGATGGAGAAAGAAATATTAACCTCTGTGTTTATATCTACACATAACGATATATATAGAACAAATATAAAGCACATACGCATGCGTAGAAGCCTGCACGTATGAACCTATCTGTACATTTTTATATATACACACTTATATATGTACATATATATATATATATATATATATATATATATATATATATATATATATTTATGTAAGTATGTATGTATATATACAAGTACGAATGTAAATATAGATATGTATATGTATATATATATAAATATATATATATATATATATATATATATATATATATATATATATATATATATATATATATATATATACATATATATACATATATACATATACACACATATACGTATAAATTTATATATAGATAAATGTATATGTATATGTATATATCTATATATCTAAATGCATATATATATATATATATATATATATATATATATATATATATATATATATATATATATATATATATATATATATATATATACGATTCTATAGATACATTCACACACCATACGAATGAATGCACATGAATACGCGTGCGAAACATATTTGAACATAAATTGTTAAGGAAGCATCAGTGTGGTTCTTATGATGATCTATCCCATGAGGACATGCGTTGAAAGTGCGCTGAAAATACGGTGAGAAAGTGCGAAGGTGGAAGATGGCGCGTGGTGGTGGTGGTGGTGGTGATGGTGGGCAGGGCAATGCAGTTCTGCCAACAGGGAATCACATGACTAATCGAACGTATTCACGACTTAGCTTGAGTGGTTCGTATTCCTCCGTCATATATATACATATATATATATATATATACATATATATATATATATATATATATATATATATATATGTATATATATATATATATATATATATATATATATATATATATATATATATATATATATATACTGAGAGAGAGGGACAGAAGGAGAAAGTTGTATAGGCGTAGTATGTAGAAAAGGTCAAGTAAGAAAGAGAGAGTTGGTGGAGGGAGAGAGTCGAAAGGTGAATTCTTGGCTATTATTGGATTCGTGGGAGACTTCGAGATCTATTTTCTTATCTATCCACAAAACTATCTGAATAATAAATTATCTATTTACTTTTACACACACACACACACACACACACACACACACACACACACACACACATATATATATATATATATATATATATATATATATATTTGTGTATATATATGTTTAAGCAACTAGCTACGTGCCCATCGAATTGTCATTTGCTTTTCCTTTTTTTCTGCATATATATATATATATATATATATATATATATATATATATACATATATAATGTAGAGAGACACAGATGGACATAGAGGGAGACAGACAGACAGACAGACAGACAGACAGACAGACATGGAAGACAGCACATCGATCGTTTTAACAGCAAGACATGGTTCTTGTGCATTTTCATACCAAACGTTCCGAAGAATCTCCCAGTTTTCTCCCTGTCATGTTTTGAGCCCTATTATTCACATCAATTATAACTGCTTTAGACGGCATATTTTCTTACCTTACAAGCAGCTACCTAAAAATATACACGGTGAATGTCACTTCTTTACAGATGAGAGCCATCTCTTCATTAAGTAAATGCCGTCCTGAGATCTCATACGACTAGCAAGTCCAGTGTTGGACAGACAGACGACCCTACTACAGATGTTAGAAACATTTTCAGTCTGAAGAATGTCTAGGATTGAAGTCAAGGCCTATTTCCGAAGTGCTCGTTCCAGATTATCACACTAAAATGCGAACTCATTGATGATCTGGCTATGTACACCCCTGTAGGGAGCTTACTTCCCTTGTCAATCATTAAGATAGTACATTCCGTGGATCTTTTCCTTTCGCCGGCACATAGAAAAAATAATTTTTTGTAACTAAACGCTTACAAATTACGTATACTGGTAGAATGTGTCATTTAAAACATCATTTACTCTTGGCGTTTTTAAGAAAATTCTTTATTTTCGAAGTTATTTCGTGTTAAAGTAAGTTATCGTATTTCGGTAATTTCAACAGATGGCAGCACGAACAAATGGCAGCACGAACAAATGGCAGCACCTGGTTGCGTGTGCAATGAGAGCTAGCAGTGACCTTCATAAGGCATTGTGCCGAGTGACATTGCTGTGTTTACTTCGCAAGTTGTGAAATTTGTAATTTTGTGATCACGTGTATGCTGTAGTCTACAGTTTTTATCATGGACAGGAATTTGGAACAAAGAGCCAACGTGAAATTTGGCGTAAAACCTGGGAAGTCTGCTACAGAGACATTGAACATTCTTTGGCAACCTTACGGCGACGAGGCAATGGCTCGTACGCAATGTTTCGAGTATCATAGGCGCTTCAAAAGCGGAAGAGCGTCCCTGGGAACGATGAATGAGCTGGAAGACTTGTCATGAGTGTAACCCTTGGAAATGTGGTATTGTGCGTCTAGAATTCATCCCCAAGGGCCAAACCATCAAATGAGAGTTCTACTGCAAGCGTTTGAGGGAGGACATTCGGCGAAAGCGACCGGATCTGTAGAGCACGAAGAATTTGGTTTCTTCACTGAGCTCTCCTTACTCGCGAGATTCTCGTCAAAAACAACATGGTATCGCTTCCGCACTCACTCTGCTCGCCAGATTTTGCACCTACGGACTTCCATCTTTTCCGTAAGATGAAAATGCACCTCAAAGGTCGCCGTTGTAACACTCTTGTCGAGGTCCAGAGCGAATCGCAGAAGGTCCTCGACCAGCTTACGGAAAATGACTTCCAGGCCGGCTTCGAAAAGTGGTAGGAACGCTGGGACCGGTGTATTGCTGCGCAAGGTGACTATTTCGAAGGAGTTGATGTTAAAACTTACGTAAATAAGTTATTTTTTATTTAACATAACTAGTCCGCAGACCATTGATACTACCTCGTATATATATATATATATATATGTGTGTGTGTGTGTGTGTGTGTGTGTGTGTGTGTGTGTGTGTGTGTGTATACATAAACATATATACATATAGATAGATAGATAGATAGATAGATTAGTATATGCATGGATATATCAAAATCTATAGACTGAAGAAGTCGTAGATGCACAGCAATAGACACAACCAGCTGCTCCCGTCTTTCTTTTCCTTTTGTTACCCAACCCACATGTTTTGCACCATCTTCGTCTTTGTCCATTTCTTGATGTAGTTCCACAACCCATTCGTGAACTTCTCATTCCTCTTTCACCGTAATTTCTCCGTGTATGACCATATTCGCTTGTTATACGTTGTCATGGCGTTCAAACTACTTTATCTTCCTCCTTTTTACAATTGTCAGAAGATTTCCTTGGTTCTCTCTCTTTCCAACAATTCTTTTCCTAAACCTCTCGTTAGTTCGATATTTCAGATATGAAATGTGATGCTTCTTTCTACGTTTGTTTTCAAAAGCCTTGATTTTCTTTTTTTAGTAGTGGGAGGTGGGCTCTTAAAAGAACGAGACTTTGCTGAATTTGTAATCTTTTTTTTTTATATATATATTTTCCAATGGTGTTTCATTTCTCTAAAGTTGTTGAAGCTACTAAAATCCGACATTGTATTCCGTTCTTTGATCTTACGTCTTCCATTATAGTTCTCCACGATTATTTAAATTCATTAAGTTCTTTTAGTGACTTGTCTACCATTTCTATTCGATTGACTATTTTTTTTATATATGTTCTTACTAGTTATCATTAATTTGATTCCTTTTTTTTCCGGCATTAACTTCCATTCCGTATTTCCATGCAGTTGTACCAGAACGTATTCTTAATTCTCTAAATTCCTTTCTGTATTGTACTTTTAAGTCAATATCATAGGGAAAACGAAGTTTACAGACTTCTCTACTTCTTAATTTAAAATTTCCTTGAAAAGAATCAGAAGTTTCCATCATTATATATTCTAGAAACACATTGAAAAGGTTTCGTATAAAAAGTACTCCTTTGTCTGACATCAACTGTTGTTTTTAATCCGGTTATTTGATGAATAACCGACCAAAACCAACCATATTGTGGAATGTTTATATGACTATGTAACTTTTACTCATGGTAAGCTAATGTATTTTAACATAACAATCCATACTTCCTACATCTCATTTACTTAGAAACATTTATTTAAAAGGCAACGAAATCAGGATAACCGCTTCACTACAGTTCCAACTATTTTTCTGTTGTAATATCGGTTTTAAATTTCGGCACAGGGTCAGCAGTTGTGAGAAAGGGTTCAAATCGATTACATCGACCCCAGTGCTTATCTGGTACTTGTTTTATCGACCTCGAAAGGATGAAAGGCAAAGTCGACCTCAGTGGCATTTGAACTCAAGAACGTACAGACGGTCGAAGTTCCGCTAAGCATTTTGACCAGTGTGATAACGATTTTGCCAGTTCACTGTCCTCAATCTCTGTTGTAATATCAATGTTAAGAGCAAGGCGGTGAGATGGCCGAATCGTTACCGCGCTGGACAAAATGCTAAGTGGCATTTCGTTCTGAACTTTACGTTCTGAGTTCAAATTCCGCCGAAGTTGACTTTGCCTTTTATACTTTCGAGGTCGATAAAATAAGTACCAGTTGAGCATTGGGATCGATGAAATCGACTTACCCATCCATCAAACTTGCTGGCTTCGTGCCAGAATTTGAAACCAATATTAACGTTAGTAAAGTCGGTGAGCCAGCAGAATCATTAGCCCGCCGGACAAAATACTTAGCGATACTTCATCCGTCTTTATGTTCTGAGTTTAAATTCTGTCGAGGCCAACTTTAAGGGTCAGTAAACCAAGTACCAGGTGAGCACTGGGTTCAATGTAACCGATTTCTCCACCCTTTAAGATTTTGACTTTGTGCCAAATTAAGAAAAGAATATTAAAGTTAAGGATATGTCCAGCAATGACCCTTCGGTCTTAATCATACTTGAAAAAGTGAAACATATTAAAACCATGTTTTGGATGGTTAATTAAACCACCATATTTACTCGTGTATAAGTCGTCGCACCGCTAGTTTAGTGTTAAATCTTCGTAAGAAATGTTTTTCCTTTCACATTCAAACCTTGTCCTGCGTATTAGCTTTTGACAGTTAAAAATCAAGTACAGCATAGTACGAGATACACGCGAGGGAATACGTTAATTGTCTATGAACCACAAAACATGCAAGAGCAATCTCTTATGTTTTCATCCGTACAAAGAGAATGACAAGATGTATTCACATCTGTTTAAAGTATCACATTGAAAGGCCTAAAGACTGAAGTTTAACAACTTCGAATTGCTTTTGGGTTGCATGTGTCTCTGTGTGTATACGAGGTCTAATCAATAAGTATCCGGACTTTTGCCATAGTTACGAAGCTAAAACATCCAGAGTGAAGCCGCTGGGCAAAGATTGACCTTAAACTTTATTGTGCGTGCACACTAAGTTTTAGCGTTCTATCTCACTTCTGCCGTTTACAGCAGTGCTTGGAATGTAGGT
>NC_142943.1:58178127-58190627 GCF_046866305.1 Octopus bimaculoides
TCGGAAAGTTACTACTGCCATAGTGTAGATTAATTGTCTAATTTACTAAGGACGATGAATCTTAGCTATTTTGCCTATCGTTATTGTTTTGCAGAATTTGCTTTGTATTGAACTCTCATTTTTCTTCTTTGCCTTTCAGTGTTCCTTTCAACAATTTGTACAATTTCCTCTGCAACCACTGTCTACTCCTGTCACATACCGATGGAATGGTGCTACTGGTTGCCACTGTTAGAGCAGGGTACATTTAATCGTTTGCATTTAATACTGAGCTGTTTCTCTGACCATTTCCCCCAAAGATTTGGCTGATGCTACACTTGAAACTGAGGTTTTCTTTCTTTGGTTTTTTGCTGTATCAGTTGGTCTTTTCGTATTTTCGTTTCTAGTTTTCTTATCCCGTCTTTTTAGAATCTCTGAGATTATTCTTACTACAACAAACATAGTAACTAGGCTTTTTGCATTGTATTATCAATCTCTTGCCCTTCTCCTCGACTCATTCAACTGGCACAATCCCAGTATGGGTTTGTGGCTTTCGGGTGCCATTATCCTCTTTAATGCATACTGATCACGTCACTTCTCATTGGCCCTTCCATTCAAAAACGATGGCTAATTACGGATCTACACCGTGTCTGATGCCTCTTATCGTCAGTCTTATATTTCCATGCCCCATATATTAGGGTACAAATGGTGGTATGTCTAACAATTTCTGGCTGTGTTTTAACTGGAGCTTCAGTTTTGAATGTATCGCAAATCCATTTTTCGGATGAAAGAATTTCTCCAGAGATATTTTGAAGTAACTGTTGTAATTTTATAGTGGTTTAGGAGAATTAAAGTCCAGTGCCATTTTGCTAAAACGGATAATGTAATTTTTCTTGTTGCTTCCTTTTTAAAGCTTCAGTGGCAAAAACAATTACTGTTTTGTCTAAGAAAAGTTTCGCCACAACTTTTCTTGGAACTGAACTAAATCTGAAAGTTCTTTCTTGTTTGTTAACATAGATACTATATGAGCGATTTAAAGGGCAAATGCTACCACTGTTGTTGTTATTGCTGCAGCTGTTGTGGTTGTTGTTACGTTGTTGATATAACTGTCTTCAAAATTTCCTGTTAGACTATTTGAAACATTTTTATGTATTAACTATCTATTTAAATATTCCGTTATTTTCCTTTTGGTTCCTTTTTTTTTTTTTTTCAGGTTTCTCTGTTGCTGTTTTCTCTTCGTTAGCGGCTGTATTGTTTTTCTGCGTACTACATCCTAGGTGGTCATTTTGAAAAGGAAAATGTCGTGCATGTAAATAAATGGGAAAAATCTGTAAAACCAAACATTTTTTTTTTTTTACTAGCCTACATTCGGGTATCGGAGACAGGCTTTCCTTTGAGTATTATATTCGTTTTTAGCAAGTACTCTGAGAAAAAAAATCATATTGGTAAAACTATAAATAGGATTTATCCTGGGAGCAAAATAAATACATGGGTTTATGCTCCGATAATCAATACTACAAATAATATTAACGATAAGAAGAATATATATACATATATATATATATATATATATATATATATATAGCACATATATATTCATATATATATATATATGAATACACACACACATATAAACTTATGTATATATGTATGTATGCATGCATGCCTGTATGTATGTATATATGTATGTATGTATGTATGTATGTATGTATGTATGTATGTTTGTGTGTGTGTATGTATGTGTGCATGTATATGCAAACACCTACACATACCCAAATACAAACGCATTAGATATGTGTGCCCGAGTACACATGTATGTTTGGATGTATTTTCCATGCCTAATATTCACGCTCGAGTTGACGCATGGTATGAGTCCACGTGTATGTGCGTATTGTAAGATCATCGGCACGCGCACGATTCTGAAAATGAACAGTGACCTCTGGCAAACAAATAAGATATCAAAGTACAACTAAATATTATACGTATGTGTGTATATACGTATATATATATATATATATATATATATATATATATATATATATGTATGTGTGTGTGTGTGTGTGTGTATATGTATGTGTATATATGTATATATATATATATATATTTATATATATATATGTGTGTGTGTGTGTGTGTGTAGATTACTAGATAGATGGACTGATAGACAGACAGACAGACAGACAGACACATACATACATGCATACATACATACATACATACATACATACATACATACATACATACATATGAGTAGGCTTAGGCTTTTATATATATGCGTATGCATTTGTTTGTGTCTGTGTGTCTGAGAGAGACACAGGGGGGAGGGATTGTCTTCATATGTGGATAGAGGAAGAAGCATGTACATATTTCTATATTTTTGATTGGGAGAAATACAGGATAACTCAAGTACTGGGAGTTTCGTTCTTGCCACTTGATAAGTACTATACACGAAACTTTCAGCCTTTGAGTCACTTTGTAACTCTTGCCGATCAAAAGTATATATAATACATACGCATATTTTATGTTCTATGTTTTCTGTTTTTACTGACAAACCTCTGCATGTACATATACACATATATGAATGAATACATTCAAGAATGGCTGTATGGTAAGAAGTTTGCTTACCAACCACATAGTTCCGGGTTCAGTTCCTCTGCGTGACACCTTGGGTAAGTGTCTTTCTATCATAGCCTCGGACAGAACAAAGCCTTGTGAGTGGATTTGATAGACGGAAACTGAAAGAAGCGCTGTGTACGCGCGCACGTGTATTTATTTGTCCACCACCACCGCTTGACAACAGCTGTTGGTGTAACTTAGCAGCTCGGCAAAAAGAGACAGATACAATAAGTACCAAGCTCAAAAATGGCACTGGGGTCGATTCATTCGACTAAAATTCTATACGGCGATGCCCCAGCATGGCCGCAGTCTAATGACTGAAACAAGTAAAAGACGAAAAGAAAAGAAATATGCAAACACTTATCACATGTAAGGGTGTGTGTGTGTGCGTAAGTGAGAGAGAAGGAGTGTGTGTCTGTGTGTGACATGTGTGTGCATTTGTGCGCATGCGTTTAGGTGGCTGTAGCTTCCAGATATGTTCGTGTGTGAGTGCGTGTGTGACCGTTTTTATAATCGTGCGAAAATGTTAAGTGCAGACTTGCGTTAAAAGTGTGTAGAGTGTTATAATTGTGTTCTGGTAAACTAGATTCTTTCTTCATACCTTAAGGCTTCGTACGATTAATGCTAGTCAACCGAAGGACCGCTGAAATAAATGTGTAAATCTTAGAGAGGAATATATGTTGAATAAAATCATAAGTAACTGATCGTCCTGTGTGCTCAGTTGTGTTAGTAAAAGTCTAGTCGACAATCTGGAGAAGCTACGATTTTCAGGCAAAGAGATATACCGGCCAATACGAACTTTGCTGGTATAATCTATAAGTAGAACAGTAAAAATGTGCAAGACTTTCTAGAAGTTCGATATGTAACAAAAATCATTGTTGTCAACCAACTCCAATAATTTAGTTCCAGAGAAATACTAATCAATAGAAAGAAAAATACATATTACATGCATACACACATTCACACATATATGCATATATATACATTTATACATACATACATACATACATTAATACATACACATACGTGAATATTTGTGTGTATGCGCGTGTTTGTGTGTGTGCATGCATGCATGTGTGTGTGTGTGTGTGTGCGTGTGTGTGCGTGTGTGTTTTAGGGGTTTCATTCGTGACTGTGTTCATAACCAGACTTCATCTACAAGGGTCTTAATCAATTATTTGTATCGATCCCAGTACCTATTCTGGATTGGTAAAAATTTAATTGCATTTATCCTATCGAATCGTTAAGAAAAAGCGATGGTTTTAGACTTGTAAGCATAAGAAAAAACACTGAAATAGGCATACATGTGCGCACATAACACACACACACGCATCTTTCTATCTAGACTGGGATTTACGGTATAATTTTTAACTCTGAGATTAACATATTTGATCGAAAATTTCAACATGTATGAATATTTTTCTCCTTAAAGATAAAAAAAAACATCTACATACATACAATTGGTAGCCAGGATTCGCAGAAGAGATTTATGAGGACACAGTTGGGATTATAACCCTTTTTATGTCTATCAATCTGTGAGTGTATGTGCCTCTGTGTGTTGTGGGGGGGTGTATTTTACTCTCGCAACAGGGTTCTGAATTTTCCATCTACAAAATTCCAAGATACAAGCGTTAGCTTGTGTGAATGTGTGTGTATGTGTGTGTGTGAAATAGTGTGTGCTTGTGCGTGTGTTAGGATGTGGATACAGTAGTATGCGTGTTTGTGCGTGTAGGTAAGATTGCTGGAATAAACGGATAATAATTGTTTCCTCCTCCTATGCATTCACACAAACACACACACACACATATATTCACGTACGTATACACATGAAATGAAAACAAAAATAAAATATAAAAATAAACCCAATAAACAATCATAATTACCTCATTTGTAAGTAAATAGGAATCTGATTAAAGGTGCGTGGAGGCGGAGGAAATGTTATTGCTACGACTACTACTACTATGACTACCGCAGCTGCTACTACAACTACTACTACACCATTACTAATATTACTACTACTACTACTACTACTACTAATAATAATAATAATAATAATAATAATAATGATAATAATGATGATGATGATGATGATGATGATGATGACGATAATAATAATGATGAGGGTTTCAAATTTTTGCCATAAGGGCAGCTGTTGGAGGGGGTTGAGTTAATTACATCGACCCCAGTATTTCACTGGTACTTAATTTATCGATCGCGAAAGGATGAAAGGCAGACACGTGTACCCTTAACGTAGTTCTGGGGGAGATTCAGCGTGACACAGAGTGTGACAAGGCCGGCCCTTTGAAATACAGGTACTGCTCATTTTTGCCAGCTGAGTGGACTGGAGCAACGTGAAATAAAGTGTCTTGCTCAAGGACACAACGCGTCGCCGGAAATTGAACTCATGACCTCGCGAGCCGAATGCCCTAACCACTAAGCCATGCGCCTTCACTATATATATATGCGGTACTCCAGCGTGGTCACACTCAAAGGACTGAAACAAGTAAAAGGATATATATATAATCGACGGAGAAATTTGAACATAGAACTAAAACTACTGGAAACAACGAAAGGCATCCAGTACATCCTTATTACGTTTGTGCAATAGTGAGTGTATGTAGCTTTACTATTGCTGCTTACCCACACATATACATACATAACTAGCGTGCTATACCGATAGAGAGACAGAGCGGTGAGAGGGAAAAACGAGAGAGAGGGGAACAAGAGGAAGATTCTAGTTTTGGCACAAGGCCAGCAATTTTCATAGGTGGGGGACAAGTCGATACCATCGATCCAGCGCTCAACTGGTACTTATTTTATCGACCCTGAAATTATGAAAGGCAAAGTCGATCTCAGGTGTAATTTGATCTCACCATGTAAAGAGCTGGAACGAATGAAATGCTGCAAAGCGTTCTCCGGACGCGTGTGTGTGTATCTATGCAAACGCACGCGCACACACACAGATACATAAACTCTGATACTCATGGATGTACACATATATATATATATATATATATATATATACATGTATCTTGATGTCTAATTACTAACATATTTCATTCGTGTAAAACTTTTTGAACTTCCAAATTGCTGTCGTATTATTGTAAATAATACAAGATACGTATTATTGTGTATTATTGCTAAATTTATCGAACATTTGAACTTTCATAATTTTCTATTGCTGTGAGAGTTATTGAACACTTGATTTTTTTACCGTGTAATTTTGCTGTGAAACCTATTGAAAATTTGGTTTTAAGCATGTTTTATTGGTACGAATTGTTTTTGTTTTTTCTTGTGCATGCTCCTTCTTTTAAATTTTCATCTTATGTTCAATTTTTATTTACAATTGAAAAAATAGGAATCTGTTGAAACCTGTATATTATTTTAGTAAATTAAAAAATCCCAAAGAACTACAATCCGTTTTAAGATACAGGTGCATTTTCAGCTCAAAAACTACCTTTCCTATATTCCAACTTGCATGGAAGTAAACCCATCCTTTGTGTGTGTGTGTGTGTGTGTGTGTGTGTGTGTGTGTGTGTGCACATACGCACATATATATGTATATAGACATGAATATTCATATATATATATATATATATATATATATATATATATATATATATATATATATATATATATATATATATATATATATATACATGTATTTATATATGTGTACTCGTGCATGTATATGTAAAATGCACGTAATTTTTGTATTGTTAAATCAATGTCACATTGAATATTTATTTGGATATAACTGTAGAAGAGTTTTAAAGAGAAAAAAAGTCAGATTTTTATATAAAAAAAAAGAGTGAGAGGTATACTTCATTCTGCCACTCGTAAGGGTGCTATAATGTTTCTGAAGTTCATATGTTGGATATTCAGTCCAAATACTCCATCCTGTATCTACTTAGTTTACAGAAGTATAAGATACGCCAAAAGGATTCTACTATGCTACCAGCACCAGATTTGGTCAAAGTGAAGCTCTGAACTATATAAAGATTTGCGGTCTCGCTTGAAGTAATATCAGATCACAGAAACATTGAGAACATTTTTGCCTTTTCATTTTGTGATACCCTAAGCTACAGCATGTCTAGTTTCTTCTTTAGTTTGGCACTCTAAGAAGCTTATAAACGATATCAGACTTATAAACGATATCAAACAAATGATTATAAACGATATTAAACTTATAAATGATATCAAACTTATAAATGATATCAAACTTATAAACGATATCAAACTTACAAACGATATCAAACTTATAAACGATATCAAATAAATGATTATAAACGATATCAAACTTATAAATGATATCAAACTTCTAAACGATATCAAACAAATGATTATAAACGATATCAAACTTATAAACGATATCAAACAAATGATTATAAATGATATCAAACTTATAAACGATATCAAACAAATGATTATAAACGATATCAAACTTATAAATGATATCAAACTTATAAACGATATCAAACAAATGAGAGAAATTCGAGATGATTACGGGTTTTTGTAGAAACAGGAGCAAAATCTTTTACAGATGACATTCTACCGTCTTAAAGAAAATGTGACGGATACATTGAATAATGTAGTACGATATATAAACTCTGTATGTACTCATGTCGAGATATCCATGACTAAATCATGCTTGATTCATAGTTACAGTGGACCAGCTATGATCGAGAGAGGGTGGTTAAACGACAACAAAAGACATAAACATAAACACAAATACACAAATGCACATACCGATATATGTATCGATATGTATGGTCACACACACGCACACATACGCACACATTCATATATTCACACACATATACACTCATATACGTATATGATCATATAATATATGTTATATGTATACGTATATATATTTATATATATATATATATATATATATATATATATATATATATATATATATATATATATATATATATATATATATACACATACATATATATATACACATACATATATATATATATATATATATATACACATACATATATATATGTATATACATATATATATGTATATATGTATGAATGATGTATATATGTATGTATGGTATATGTATGTATGTATGTATGTATGTATGTATGTACGTATACACACAAAGATTCAATGAGTTTTGGTGCTGTGGAATTGGGTCCAGAAGCTGGTTTATATTATTAATCCCCGCCCAAAACAGACTTCAAAATGAATAAGCGTATTGCAAGTCCTACAGCTTCCATACATGCATACATCCGTACATACATACATACATAGACATACGTATATGCATGCATGCATACATACATACATACATAGTTATATATATGCATACATATATCCAATGATAAATACATACATACATACATACATACATACATACATACATACATACATACAGACATACATACATATATACATACATGCATATATACATAACTCATAAATGTTTGAATATATTTAATATTCAACATCTCAGTTATATTGTTTTGCAATAATATTAAGTATTAAGTAAAAGACGACAAAAATGAAAGGAAGAAAGAAAGAAAGAAAGAAAGATAGAAAGAAAGAAAGAAAGAAAGATAGAAAGAAAGAAAGAAAGAAAAGAAGACAGAAAGAAAGATAGAAAGAAAGATAGAAAGAAAGAAAGGAAGAAAGCAGCAGAAACAACAAAAACACACAATACGAAACGAAACTATTATAATAAAAAAAATGATAAGCAAAAAAATAACGTAAAAGTACGAATAAAATATTTCAAAAAAAAAAAAGCATCATTATTTGAGAGAGTTTTTAATGCTACAAATGGCTTCAAGCAATTGAACAGTGGCAAAAAAAAACAACACAACAATAATATCCCACAATGCAGTTCAGTAGAATAAAAAAAAAACAAAGAAATTTTGCAGTGCATGTTGTATACCATGAAGTTCAGAGCCGACTACAGTTCACTGCGTTTTTTCAGGTTCATTGTAGTCTCTAGTTCATTGCATGGTGTTGTATAGCACAGTTCATTGCCCACACATGGTTTATTAAAATATCTCATAACTGCCAGAATGGGGAATTCGATTTGGAAATTGATGCATAACTTTGTTGTTGAGCAGCAATATTTCGTCCTTTTATATACGTTATATATGCGCACACAAACATGCACACCACACACACACACACACACATGTACGTGCATATGTATATGTATTCGTAGACAGACAGATAGATAGACAGAGAGACAGGCAGACCGACTGATAGATAGATGAATAGATATACACCATATGTATATGGATGCATATGCGCAACTAGACTTATGGGTGTATATATTCTCATCTGTATATGGGTGTGTTTGTGCGCGCGTCTGTCAATGTGCTTGTATGTGTGTGTGTGTATGTATGTGTGTATGTGTGTGTGTGTGTGTGTGTGTGTGTGTGTGTGTGTGTGTGTGTGTGTGTGTGTGTGTGTAATGTACGTATTTTATAATATATGTATATACTATATGTATAAAATATTTATGCAGATATATGTGTGTACGTGTGGGTGTTTGGGTGTGTCAGTGTGTACTTATGTATACATATATATATATATATATATATATATATATATATATAGTGTATGAATTTAATAATATATGTATATAATAAATGCATATAATATTTATACAAATTATATATATATATATATATATATTCTATTATATATATACATTACATATAATATATATATATATATATATATCTATATATATATATATATATATATATATATATATATATATATATATATATACATATGCACTAGTGTTGCCCCAGCATGGCCGCAGCTCAAGGCTAAAATATAAGAAAGAATTAAAAGAATAAAAGAATATATATATGCATCATATTGGCATAGAGGGTGACATTTTATAATATGCACATATGTGTGTGCCTCTGTGTATGTGTATGCGTGTGTGTGTGTGTGTGTGTGTGTGTGTGTGTGTGCGTGTGGAGTTTGCGGCTACAGATACATATTTTACATGCATATATATATACATATATATATATATATATATATATATATATATATATATATATATATATATATATATATATATATATGAAGTCTATCATACATAAATAGGTAAATAGATAGCCAGCCAGCCAGACAGGCAGACAGACAGACAGACAGGCAGACAGACAGATAGATAGATAGATAGATAGATAGATAGATAGATAGATAGATAGATAGATAGATAGATAGATAGATAGATAGATACTTGTGTGTGTGTGCACGTGTACAAATACATATCTTACCCCACCCCACCCCACGCACACACACTCACATATATATATATGATATGCAATATATTATATATGTGTGTATGTGTGTCTGTGCACGCGCGTGCGTACACGTGTGTTAATATATTTTTGATGAAGTAACCGTCTAATAAAAGGCAATAAGATATACTACGAAATAACAAAAGTGACTAAAACAAAAAGATATTTTAGCAAGCAGCAGATGTTAAAATAACATCACTCCTTTACCCTCTGGGGTCTAACATTCAGTGGGAAAATTCCCTTAGCCGACCAACTGTTCTTCCATATTAGGCAAATGATAGATCAAAATTAACGCTTCGTGGAACATTTCAAGTCTATTGGTCGATTTCAAAAAAAGAAAAAGGAAAAAGAGAAAAAAAAAATGAAGAGATAAATGAAAAGCACTCATATGTAACTACAAAGATATATATATATATATATATATATATATATATATATATATATATATATATATATATATATATATATATATATATATATATATATATATTCATATATATATATATATATATATGTGTGTATGTGTGTGTGTGTGTGTGTGTGTGTGTGTGTGTATGAGTAACAGTTTGTGATGTATTTTCGGCTTCAGTAAAATGTGTGTGTGTGTGTGTGCATATGTTTGTGTGCATATATTAAGACATATATATATATATATACAGATATATGCTTGCACACGCGTATACTTTCTACATACATACATACATACATACATACATACATACATACGTCTATAACTTGGGTATAAAAGAGCAGAAAGATACTGATTACTAGTGGTACTTGCCACATCAACGGTGACGCTGACAAGTTCTTTATTAAACGGAGACTTATTGGTTGACGCATAAGGTCAGTCCAGAGGGCTATTCGACTGCCGCTTGGTATCACTTAGACAACACCTACTACAACAGAAATGGAAGAAACGATTACAATACGTTTGTACTTAAAACAGAAGCAATACCAAGAGATTAGATATAGAACTCCAGAGTAGATACTCTGAGTACTTAGTATTTCGTTTCTTATTTCTTTATTGCCCACAAGGGGACAAACAAGGAAAGACAAAGGGATTAAGTCGATCACATCGACTCCAGTGCGCAAACCATTCTTTTACGTGGCCGCCTTCAATAGGCAAAATATTGTTCAATAAGACAGGAACCAAAATTGTGCGCTGTTATGAGAGACCAGTTGCGTGACGGATGTGACGAGCTCTCGTCAAAAATTGTGGAAAGAAACATTCATAGAGAATTACTTAGTAAATTATAGTTCTATAAATTTTTAGTAAATTATAGTTCTATAAATTTTTAGTAAATTATAGTTCTATAAATTTTTAGTAAATTATAGTTCTATAAATTTTTAGCAAATTATAGTTCTATAAATTTTTAGTAAATTATAGTTCTATAAATTTTTAGCAAATTATAGTTCTATAAATTTTTAGTAAATTATAGTTCTATAAATTTTTAGCAAATTATAGTTCTATAAATTTTTAGTAAATTATAGTTCTATAAATTTTTAGCAAATTATAGTTCTATAAATTTTTAGTAAATTATAGTTCTATAAATTTTTAGCAAATTATAGTTCTATAAATTGTTATTCCTTTTTATTCGCAATGGTGCACTGAGCTATGAAACAATAAACTGACATAAAAGGCTAAAAATGGTGAGGTTCTTTTCAGAAAGTACAAAGCAAACTGATACATATCCTCCAGGTACAATCGAAAAAAATGTAGTACAGTAAAACATGGTTCCGGGTTCAATCCCACTGCGTGGCACCTTGGGCAAATGATTTCTACTGTAGCTACGACCCGACCAAAGCCTTTTGAGTAGATTTGGTTGACGAAAACTGAAAGAAGCTCATGGTATAATAATAATAGTAATAATAGTAATAATAATAATAATAATAATAATAATAATAATAATAATAATAATAATAATAGGGAATAAAATCCAAAACTTACAGGGAAAAATTCAATTTAGCAAAACTAAATCAAATTTCCCAGTATGAAATATATGTATATAATTTAGAAAAAAACCACTATTAAACAATTCAATAATGAAGAATGTAATTCATACCCTCTAGAAAATAAATATATCATAAAAACCTTATTTTAAAAATTAATAACTAGTAAATGGTATTATTGAATTCTTTAATAATATTTTTTCTGTAAATTATATATATACACACATATATATATATATATATATATATATATATATATATATATATATATATATATATATATATATATATATATATATATATATGTATGTATGTATGTATGTATGTATGTATGTATATATATATATATATATATACACACACATGTATATCTATGTGTGTCTCTGAGTCTGTGTTTGTCCCCTACCACTGCTTGACAACCAGTTTTAGTGTGTTTGCATCCCCGCTATCTAGACGTTCGGCAAAAACAGACCCATAGAATAAGTACCACGGTTAGCAAAAAGTTTAAGTCTTGGGATCGAGTCATTTGACTGAAGGTTCTTCAAAGCGGTGCTCCAGCATGGCCGCAGTTTAATATCTGAAACAAGTAAAAGGTAAAAGGAATATGCACACAATCACCTATGCATATGATATATAAATGATACAGGCGCACTTAAACAG
>NC_142943.1:58195627-58198127 GCF_046866305.1 Octopus bimaculoides
GTTTGCAATGTCCTGTACCCAGATATGCACCTATACATACAGGTGGATGTCGGTATGCACATACCTGTACGTATATATGCATATACTCCTTTACTATTTGTTTTTACATGACCGAACGCAGCGTCACCAATCTGTAAGTAGTTTTCGTAACTTTATATTTTCCGACGCTACTCTATCTCCTTCTCTTTCTCTTCCTCCTCAATTTTCCCCCTCTCGTTCTTCCTCTGTTTACTACTACGTATCTCTCTTTACCCCTCTCGTTCTTCCTCTGTTACTACTACGTATCTCCTTTTCCCCCCTCGTACTTCCTCTCTTCCTCTTTTTCTCTCGTTGCTCACCTATTCTTCTGCTTCCTCCCTTTGTTTCTCCCTCTATCACTCTCTCTCTCTCTTCCCCTTACACCGGCATGGTCACATGCTTCCGGTCAATAATCCTTTTCTTGGCTATCGCCGAGCAAACACGCGAACTTACTTCGTCCCCACTTTCAAGTTCGTGCCTCACAGCGTTCATACACATAATTTTTCCCGTCTGGCCGTATAGCCTTTTCTGTTTGTTTTCCTGTCTTGTTTTTTGTCCGCCACTACATTCCTCCATGGCAAGGTTTAATTTGTGTATACAAATTTAATTTGCAGTCCATGGGAAGAGCCGTTTTAGCGATGCGTCCTACCCAGCACTTCGAAACGCCGGTGTTAAAACGGGGGTAGCTGATGAAGAAGAATGTTCTCTATGTGGCTTGTGTGTTTTCTCGTCTACGTTTTGTTTGCAATGTCCTGTACCCAGATATGCACCTATACATACAGGTGGATGTCGGTATGCACATACCTATACTATATATGCATATACTCATTTACTATTTGTTTATATATATATATATATATATATATATATATATATATATATATATATATATATATACACCACTTACACATACGGAGTATGGGGCAGCTGCTATCAGAGCAGGTACAGTGCCGTGTGTCTCCAACCCGACTCAGTTTTAATGAAATGTCATCAGCAATTAGATGGCTAATTAGTAGAGTGCCAGAATTTTCCTAAAGTCCAATTTTGCCATCGATTAATTTAAAAGTGTTATTGTGACATTTCACCAATTCTACGTGACTTGTAACAAAGAAAAACGCTCGCTCACATACCCACGCAAGCACACACACACACACACGCACACACACACACACACACACACACACACACACACGCACATTGTCTCTCTCCCTCTCTATCTATCTATCTATCTATCTATCTCTTCCCTTCCTTCTCACACACACACTCTCCCTCATTTGGTCAATATCTCCCTCACGCTGCCTCTGTTTGGCTCACTCACTTTCTTTGATGTTTCTATTCTCCCCTCTATCTTTGTACGTTTCTTCGTTTGTTTCTCTCTTTCTCCCTTTCTTTCTATGCATGTATACACACACACACACACACACACACACACACACACACATACCCGTTCCTCTCTCCCTTAACTGCCTCTCCTTCTCACTCTCTCTCGTTCTCTCTCTCTCTTTTTCTCTCTCTCTCCACCTTCTCTCCATTTGTTTTTCATTCTTCCTTTTTACTTCTGCCTCTTCATCTCTCTCTTCCCTATGTGTCTGTGTGTATGAATACATGTATGTGTGTATGTGCATATACACACACACACACACACACACGCACGCACACACACATACATACACACACACACAGGTGGGCATGGGTATATTTTTCTAATAGCTTCAAGGACAGACAATGACTATCCGAAACAATAAAGTAAACTCGGTCGACTTGACATCTCTCACTCTCAGTATATCCTGCCGTACTCTTTTGCAAAGAATATAAATCCACGAAGATTCTTAATTACATTTAAATGAAGCTATGGTGAGCAATTAACAAACGATAATAATAAGGCTGGCAGAATTGTTAGCACGCCGAACAAAATATTTTACGGTATTTCGTCCGTCTTTATGTTCTGGGTTTGTTCTGAATTCAAATGACCCCGATGTCGACTTTGCCTTTGATCCTTAACGAAGTCGATAAAGTAAATACCAGTTGAGCACAGGGATCGATGTAATCGATTTACCTCCTCCTCGAAAATTGCTGACCTTGTGTCAATATTTGAAACCAATATATTTGGCATGTTCTATACATCATTTACATTTGACGGATACTTGTCCTCTTCTTGTTTGTTGTTGACACAACGTTTCGGCTGATATACCCTCCAGCCTTCATCAGCCGAAACGTTGCGTTAACAACAAACAAGATGAGGACAAATATCCGTCAAATCTAAATAATGTAAATAATGTACATAATTCCTCATCTCTTAAACATAGAACTGTATTGGCATATTCTGTTCTATATTTTAGAGATGAGGAATTATGTACAATATTTAGATTGGGCGGATAGGTATCCTCCCCTTGTTTTTTTGTTACCACTACGTTTCGGCTGACGTACTCTCCGGCCTTCATTGTTTGGACACAATAACCTCCTAAGCAGACCTAGTGCAGAT
>NC_142943.1:58203127-58208127 GCF_046866305.1 Octopus bimaculoides
TTTCATATTTGTTGTGATTTTCTTTTTTTTTTTTTTGCTTGATTGTTTAGTGGGTATCTTTAGTTTTCTTCATTTTCTTCATTGCTTTTTGGAGGGGGGGAGGTTATTTTTTTGAAAATACATTTACAAAATAATGGGTTTCCTGTGTTGTTGTTGTTGTTGCTGTTATTTTTTTTGTTATGTCTTTTTTTTTTGGTACTATTTCTTTATGGTCTTCTGTTTTCGCTTTGATTTTGTTAGTTTTGTTGTTGTTGTTGTTTTCTTTATTTTTTACTTCTTCATATTTCATCGTCTTGATCATAGTCATCAGCCCTCATCACCATTATGAACATCGTCGTCGTCGTCATCGCCATCATCACCATCATCATCATCATCATCATCATCATCATCATCATCATCATCATCATCATCATAATACTCGTTTAATTTCCTCTTCTTTTCATATTTCTTTACTTATGTCATCATCATCATTATCATCATCATCATCATCATCATCATCATCATCATCATCATCATCACCATCATCATCATCATCACCATCATCATCATCTTCTATTACTACAGCTACTACTACTACTATTACTACTAATACTGCTATGACTACTATTTCGTCTTCTTCACTGTCTTCGCCGCCATCATCATCATCATCATCACCATCATCATCATCACCATCATCATCATCATCATCATAATCACGATTGTCATCGCCATTATTTATCACCTCTTTCTGATTGAAGCCCCCACCCCACCCACCCACCACCCTCGCCTGTCTCCCGTTTCTTCCGCTTTTCTTTTTTTTTTCCACCACCTTAGCACTTCTGAACCTTACAGTACTACCACCACAACAATAACAATAAATACCACTACTACCACTACCACCACCACCACCACTACTACTACTACTAATAATAATAATAATAATAATAATAATAATAATAATAATAATAATAATAATAATACCACTACTACTACTACTACTACTACTACTACTACTACTACTACTACTACTACTACTACTACTACTACCACTACATTCACGTCCTCCGCCTCTCCTCGTTCTTTCCTTGATCGCCTTCTCTTCCTTCATACAATGAATTTTACGCTTACGTTCAGTTAACAACTTTCACTTTCGTTTCGTCTCTAAACATTCATTGTTACTTGTTGTTTTTGGTGTTGGTGACAATGGTGGTGATGATCATCATCATCATCATCATCGTAGAGATGATGATGGCGCTGGCGGCGCTGGCGTCGGAGGATGCATCCGTGGTGGTGGTGGTGGTGGTCATCGTTATATATAAACATACTTTAATCCCCTAAGATCTCAGATATTTTTTCTGAATCTCTCTGATTCTCTAAATGTGCTAGCTTCCTGATAATAAATCGATATTAATTAATATCTGATTTTTTACCCTATGTTTTAATTTCAAATATATATATATATGTGTGTGTGTGTGTGTGTGTGTGTGTGTGTGTGTGTGTGTGTGTGTGTGTGTGTGTGTGTATGTGTGTGTGTGTGTGTGTGTGCATATATATATGTATATATATATGATGTATATATACAAATATATGCACATGTATATATATATACAAATATATATATATATATGTACACAAATATATATATATATATATATATATATATATATATATATATATATATATATATATATATATATATATATATGTATGTATATATACATGCATTAATACATATACACGTATGTTTATGTATACATACATACATACATACATACATACATGCAAATAAACAAACATACAAGATCTTCTCCCTTTTCTTTTTGGCCAGTCAGCTCTTGAGAGTCCAATCAAATTCTCTCAGTTCACTGATACTGTCAAGAAGATTTAATCGAACTGCGGCAGTTTTGTATCTGATTTTTCCTTTCTGCTGATGTTAGCTCTCTCTCTCTCTCTCGACAGTTTTTCCTCTAATTAATGTCTTCAATAAACATAGATGACTTAGCCAAATTAAAGCAGTATTACTTTAAAAACCTTTAATTAGGAATATTGAAAATTTTTTAACTAATTAGAGACTATTGTAATATATTTAGTGACCATTGTAATAATGTTGAGACTAAGACAAGTCCTACTTAGTAATTTGATCACGTTAATTATTTATCTTTTTCTTGTTCTAATCATTAGACTGCGGCCAAGCTGGCGACACCGCATTGAAGAATTTTTAATCGAATGAATCGACCCCAGTACTTATTGTTTTGTTTTTTTTTAATCCTGGTACTTAATCTATCAAAATCTATTGCCGAGCCGCTAAGTTACCGGGACGTGAGCACAACAATACCGGTTGTCAGCCTGGACTGAGCAATGCCTTGTGAGTGAATTTGGTAAACGCCAACGGTGTGCAAGTTCGTCGCGTACAAATGTGTGTGTGCGTGCGCGCGTGTGTCTGGGTGTGTGTGCGTGTGCTTGTGTTTGTTTGTGTGTCTGTGAATATCTGTGTTTGTGTTTTTCTGTTTGAACTCATACTGATTGACAGCCGGTGTTGGTTTGCTTACGTCGCAGTAATTTAGCTGTTTGAAAAAGGATACCTAGAGATTAAATACATAACTATAAAAAAGTACTAGGGGTTATCTGTTCGGCTACCCCCAGCCCCACCCCAAAAAACACACACACTGAGCGATGCTCCAGCATGTCCCAGTACGATGAGTTAAAACAAGTAAAAGTGAAATAGAACCATCTGGATTCAAGAGATCTATGAGCATGTCTTTTATTATTTTAACTTTTTTTCTTTTTTGAAATATGTATATATAATAGCTGAATAGCCCGTCGTTGCCAGGCAATTTTTACAATAGAATGTCGTATACAAATTTTTCTTTATTCCATGTCAGACCATGCCTTCCTCGACATATAGGCCTCTTAATCAGGAGAGATTTATGCAATTTTTCGCCAAAAAACTTCGTTGCTGATTTTCTCCCTTTTTAAATTATTTACATGTCTGTTTGGCTGTTTCACATGACTTTATTCATTAAATCTTCAGAAGTTCTTACAATTTTGATCGTTGTAATGCTTTGCTTTCGCTTGTTTAATAAAAATTCCTCCTTCTAATGATTTTGCCATCATTTCGTGATTGACTGCTATTATGCAAAACATGCCAGCTTCCAAATCCTGTTTTCAAACTAGGTAAAATTGATTAAACTTCCAACCTCAGTAACATTTTTCTGCAATTTTTCTGGAACAAATAAATAATGAAATCAGTTTGAATGTGGAAAATTATTTCATTATACCAAATTTAGAAATTTCGACATGATTTTAAAATTTTCACAATATGTGATAGCAACAGAACAAGGAAGACCCTACAAAGGTAGAGACAGGCAGTTATAGGACGTAACACACACATACATTCACAATCATACAGCCATGTAATCGCGAGTTTAAAATGGTGTATAGTAGACATGTGTATGTATGTATGTATGTATGTATGTATGTATGTATGTACGTACGTATGTATGTATTATGTATGTATGTACGTACGTATGTATGTATGTATGTATGTACGTATGTATATATGTGTGTGTGTGTGTGTCTGTGTGAGCAGAAAAGCCCATCTAGCCTATCTCTCCTTAAAGCTACGCATTCCTTTCTCTGTGTGTGTGTGTGTGTGTGTGTGTGTGTGTGTGTGTGTGTGTGTGTGTGTGTGTGTGTGTGTGTGTGTGTGTGTTTTATCTATGTATTAACGAAAGTATGTAGTCAGCGTCGCGTGTATATGACAGCTGTAATAATGTTACATCCCATTGCCATCGCTGTTCTCACCTTAACTGATATGTCACCCTCTATCTGTTACTACCTCAGACTAATGGTCTTTGCAACCTTCTCATTTTATCATACAATTTGCCCAACGCTCTTGGGGGTGCACATTATAGATTTTAATCGAAATCCAATTAGCCTATTATTGAACTGGATGTTAGGGTAACATGTTTGCGAAGTCTCGTGAATATTGATTTGCTGGTTTAAAAACTAAGGCGGTAACAGACGGACAGACTGACAGAAATTGCCATTTACATATATATAGATATATATGCGAACTTTAGTTAAAATATGTATATGACTTATTTCAACTTCTAAAGGCAGTCCAGTGTTGTCCCTGTCGAATTCCCAGACATGTTCCTAGCTCTTTAGTCGTTATCAATGGGAAATGCCGAAGAGAGGCAACTCTGAACAGACTTAATTAAAGCCGTAGCTCTAACTAAAACACAGTGAACAACATTGACTGAGTTGCGATATTAGACCGCTAGGTCGGAAGAAATTCAATATTATCAGTACCAAGCAGTGTTTATGTATATATATATATATATATATATATATATATATATATATATATATATATATATATATATATATATATATATATATGAATATTTATATATCTATATATTTATATACACATACATATATATATGAGTGTGAGTGTGTGTGAGTGTGTGTGCGCGCGAGCGCTGGTGTGTGTTTTGTGTACCTTTGTGTCTGTATATCTCGCGCGCACACCGCTTGATAACCGGTGTCAGTCACTTTACGTCCTCTTTAAGTTAGTGGTTCCGTGAAAGAGAACAATAGAATTAGTACCAGTCTTTAAAAGAAAAAGAAACTATAAGTATTGGAGATCGAATGTTTCGGTTAAAAGTCCAGCATGGCCACAATCTAATGACTGAAACAAGTAAAAACAAAAGATAGAAGATGTCCTGTAGTTATCTCCCCTTCGGCTACGTCATCGGATTCGAATTCTAGCCTCATAATGGCCTGGTCTGTCTCCTTATGAACGGGCGTCATGCTGTGATATTGCTCGCTACTCTGAGCATCCGGAAAAGCGAAAAATTGTGAAATGTTTCAATGCCACTTACCACTATTCTTCCTTGCTAGCCTTCACCTTCTGCTCTGGGTACAGATTGAATTCAAGCCGAGCCGCTATGAATATGCTTCGTGAAAAATCATCGTGGTCCATTATATATAATCACATTTTCACTGCTCTCTCT
>NC_142943.1:58215627-58218127 GCF_046866305.1 Octopus bimaculoides
CTGTAACAAGTAAAAGATAAAGTAATATTAGTGCGTGCGTGCGTGCGTGCGTGCGTGCGTGCGTGCGTGCGTGCGTGCGTGCGTATGTGAGCGTGTACGTATTTGCGTCTTTGTGTCTCCATTGTAGCTATCAATCAAAGATTTAAGTTCAAATATTTCCTTATGGTTCGCTTCTGTAACATTGTGGAATGTAATCTTTTATGATGTCGTCCTGACGATAACAAAAAAGAAACAAAAAATCGATGTCCAACATGTCTACTGATCGGATATCAATGGATCTTCTAGGAACATTTTGCCAGAAGACAAGGCACCATGTTCGTGAATTTCCCGCTTGTGTGGGTACAACTGAGTGCGAAGAATGAATAAAATCAACCGAGAGGCCTTTTAGTGACCAAAAAAAGTTCACCGAATCGATATTCGGATACACATGGGCAGAGGAGGAGACCACTAAGAGTCAATACGATCTACTAGAAATATCCACCAAATCTTCCTCAAATCATATCCTATCGACTTAAAATTGAACGATCTATTCTAAAATGCGCATGAAATATATGTATAAGTGTTTGTACACACGCGCGCGCACACACATACGAACATACACACACATATATGTAGTGTACGTATATATATATATATATATGTATTCTTTTATTCTTTTACTTGTTTCAGCCAACTGACTGCGGCCATGCTGGAGCACCGCCTTTAGTCGAACAAATCGAAGCCAGGATATACTCTTTGTAAGCCTTGTACTTATTCTATCGGTCTCTTTTGCCGAACTGCGAGATTACGGGGACGTAAACACACCAGCATCGGTTCTCAAGGGATGTTGGGGGTACAAACACAGACACACAAGTACATATATATATATATATATATATATATATATATTCTTAGACAACTATGTAGAAGCATATATATACGCACACATACATGCATACATACATACATACATACATACATACAGACAGACAGACAGACAGACAGACAGACAGACGTACATACACACATACATACAATCTTACATACAAATACGTGAATAGATGCATATATATATGTGTGTGTGTGTGTGTGTGTGTGTGTGTGTGTGTGTGTGTGTGTGTGTGTGTGTGTGTATGTGTGTGTGTGTGTGTGTGTGCCTATGTCTATGTGTGTGTATGCGTGTGTGTGTGTTGTATCTATTCAGATGCCAAGCAGCATGATGTCTTAGCCAGAATGTTTATATAACAGAATAAATGTGGGAGAAAAAGAAAAGAAAGAGAGGCTGGATAAACCGACAGACAGACAGAAAAATACATTGCTAGATAGATAGATAGATAGATAGATAGATACATACATACATACATACATACATACATACATACATACATACATACATACATACATAAAACACGCATAGCATATATATATGTACGTGCAGATAGACAGAGAAGCACACATGCGTATACACACCCACACGCATGCATACACACAGATACATGCTTTTATATAGGCGGCGTGCTGGCAGAAACGTTAGCACGCCGGGCGAAATGCTTAGCGGTATTTCGTCTGCCGCTACGTTCTGAGTTCAAAATCCGCCGAGGTCGACTTTGTCTTTCATCCTTTCGCGGTCGATAAATTAAGTACCAGTTACGCACTGGGGTCGATGTAATCGACTTAATCCCTTTCTCTGTCCTTGTTTGTCCCCTCTATGTTTAGCCCCTTGTGGACAAAAAAGACATAAGATACATGCTTTTATATATATATATATATACACACACAGAGATAGAGCATATATATATATGCATATATATATATATATATATATATATATATATATATATATAGATAGATAGATAGATAGATAGATATATGCATTTATGCCTACACGCACACATATAGATAGATAGTTTGGATTAGTAGTTGAAAAGTTTTGACAAAAAGCAAAAAGAACAAGTTGAAGAAATCATAAACAGCATTAACAAACCCATTTTCACTTAATTAGCGGTAATTATTAATAATCTCGTAAATATTACAATGGAAATGAACCAATAAGTCTTGCCAGAAATGTCTATTTATCAACCCATTTTCACTTAATTAGCGGTAATTATTAATAATCTCGTAAATATTACAATGGAAATGAACCAATAAGTCTTGCCAGAAATGTCTATTTATCAACAAACATATTATTCGTGTGTTGTCGTAGATCGATGTAAGGGACGCAACTACGTTAATTGAGTAGCTTAATTCTTTGGCAGATTAATGTCTGCGTTAACGAAGCATAATTCTGAAAATTATTCACATTAGTTGCGTCCCTTGACAGTTAATACTAATTTCGTTTCTTTGTGTCATGTGAATACATAAATAAATTTGTGGATATATTTTCCAGAGTTGCTTTCGCGTGATTATTCTGTATGTTACTTCAATATTAAAGAGGAATGCCATTATTTAAGATTGAACATTCAAATATAGGTGTGAATGTGTATATACATAAATAAATACGTGCCTGTGCCTGTTAGGATAT
>NC_142943.1:58223127-58283127 GCF_046866305.1 Octopus bimaculoides
AAAGTTATACTGAAATGGAAAGAGGGAATGAAGTCTTTGTAATAAAATATATTTGTCTTAGAAGAGACAATCTTTTATCTTTCATTCTTTGAATTGTTTCAGTTATTAGACTGCGGCCATGCTGGGGCACCGCCTTGAAGGATTCATTTATAGGGGCAACACTTCTTGGGAAATCTCTCTCTAACTATACCACCTTTCTCCTCTCTCTCTCTCTCTCTCTCTCTCTCTCTCTCTATCTATCTATCTATCTATCTATATATATATATATGGTTTCATATATATATATATATATATATCGGCTGTAGTAAAACATTGAGAGATTCAAAACGACCGACATACATTGTGTCCCAACGGTGCTCTCATGATTCCAGGCTTGCTTTTGTCTAACTTTGAGCTAAACAACAAACAAATAATGGCTGTACACGTAGTAAGTCAATCGGCTTGAGTCGGCCACCTTCGATTCTTCATTTAAATCTAAATCGTGGCACTCCGTCGCTTACGACGACGAGGACTCCACTTGATCCGATCAACGGAACAGCCTGCTCGTGAAATTAACGTGCAAGTAGCTGAGCACTCCACAGACACGTGTACCCTTAACGTGGTTCTCGGGGAGATTCAACATGACACAGAGTGTGACAAGGCTGACCCTTTGAAATACAGGTACAACAGAAACAGGGAGAAAGAGTGAGAGAAAGTTGTGGTGAAAGAGTACAGCGGGGTTCGCCACCACCCCTTGCCGGAGCCGCGAGGAGATTTAGGTGTTTTCGTTTAATAAGAACTCACAACGCCCGGTCTGAGAATCGAAACTGCGTTCCTACGACCGCGAGTCCGCTGCCCGAACCACTGGGCCATTGCGCCTCCACTAAGTCTAAATAATGACATAATGTAAACATATATTCACATCAGTACCACAGCTGCGATACCACCGCCATTGATACCACCAGGATATGACAACTGCTTCCCCGCCTCCCCGCACAAGAAAAAGAATAAATTTGTTAGTGAAAAACTAGAGAAACATCTGTCATTATGGCACCAATATTTTTCCTGGTACTTCTCACGTTCTCAAGAAACCATAAAGAATTGATGATGCATTTGATGAACACGTGACCTTTTAGCTCACATAGCGATCTGTTTGTCAATTACGAAAGTAACACCTTCAGAAATATGACAGTCAAAACAAATTCATAAATAAAAGACAAATAAAACAATATAAACAATATGAAAAACAAATGATTTAAAATTTGGCCGAGGTAAAAGCGTGGATGTGTGTTTAAGAAGAGGGTCATTTTACAACCATGAAAAGTCGGGTTCAGTCCCACTTCACAGTACTTTGAGCAAGTGTTTTTTTACTGTAGCCCCCGACCAACCAAAGCCTTTGGAGTGGATTTCATAGACGGAAACTGAAATTCTGTCGTGTGTGTGTGTGTGTGTGTGTGTGTGTGTGTATATATAATATATATATATATATTGGAAGGTTTGGAGGTGAAGGTACTCAGAAATATATATATATATATATATATATATATATATATATATAAACAAATAGTAAATGAGTATATGCATATATACGTACAGGTATGTGCGTACCGACATCCACCTGTATGTATAGGTGTATATCTGGGTACAGGACATTGCAAACAAAACGTAGACGAGAAAACACACAAGCCACATAGAGAACATTCTACTTCATCAGCTACCCCCGTTTTATATATATATAAGGCGCTTGGCTGAGTGGTTAGGGCATTCGGCTGACGATCGTAAGGTCGTGAGTTCAATTTCCCGGCGACGGGTTGTGTCCTTGAGCAAGACGCTTTATTTTCACGTTGCTCCTGTCCACCCACCTGGCAAAAATGAGTAGTACCTGTATTTCGAAGGGCCAGCCTTGTCACACTGAACGTTCATTTCGCGACCAAGCTGTTCCGTATCAGCTGGGACCCTCGTCGTTGTAACCGACGGAGTGCTCCTATATATATGTGTGTGAGTGTGTCATTGTGTCTTTGTTTGCAGTACCCCACCGCTTGACAACTGGTGTTAGTTTATTTACGTCCGCGTAACTCAATGGTTCAGCGTAAGATGGAATAAGTAACAGCCCTGAAACAAAACGAAATATTGGAGTCGATTTTTCGACTAAAACCCCTTATGATGACGACGACGATAATTTTGCGAAGGAAGATTGTTGTGGTGGTGGTGGTGATGGTGGTGGTGGTCGTGGTGGTCGTGGTGGTGGTGGTCGTCGTCGTAGCGTTGGCGGTGGCAGTGGTGGTGGTGGTGGCAGTGATGGTGGTGGTGGTAGCGGCGGCGGCGGCGGCGGTTGTGCAAGATATTAAGAGATAATACAGAGAATTTTGGGCTGGGTTTTTTTTTGTTTTATTTTGCTTTGTTTTTGTTTCTTTTTGTATTTCTTTTAATGTATGAACGCATTAAATCTGAACAACTTGGGGTCAAGTGAACTATTAACAAGAAACCCCATTTTTTTTTTCAGATGAGGTGTGGTGGAGGCGGGAAATGCTTCTTATTTTTCTACGACTTCTTTTTCCCAACGATTACAGCAGTTGAGGGTAGTGTTGAGCAATCTTGAGTGGTGTGTCACATCTATCTATGCTGGAGAGCAAATTTCCATAGCAACGAAATTTGACGACAATAATATCAAACAGCAAGGCAACTAAAGAAAGCCATTTAAACAACACCGTATACGCGTCCATACGCACAGATCGCATAGATACACACGCACGCATGCACTCACACACATGCATTCAAATACATAGACATGGATATATATATATGTATATGTATATATATATATATATATATATATATATATAAAGAGAGAGAGAGAGAGAGAGAGAGAGAGAGAGAGAGATGCAGGCAGATAGACAGACAAATAGATAAAAGGATAGATAGATAGATAGATAGATAGATAGATAGATAGATAGACAGACATGGTATATACTCTGCCAAAATGTGAAACCATTATCATTATTATTATTACATAATATGGACGCATTATATATATATATATATAGAGAGAGAGAGAGAGAGAGAGAGAGAGAGAGAGACACACACACACACACACATACATACATACATACATACATATATACATATATACATATATATATATATATATATATATATATATATATATATATATATATATATATATATATATATATATATGTATATATATATATATATCAGAGAGCAGAATAAAACAGAAGTGTTGATGTAAGTGTTTTTATGACAATATCATTCTTTTGTAATGTCTTGGTAGGGTCATTGCACTAATAATCTCGAAAACTAAGTACAAAAACGAAATGCTTTGGTAATAAAAACACTTAAACCAACTCTCCTGTTCTATCCGGCTCTCGTATATACACACTGTAAATTATTCAAATGTATGTATAATACCAAACGAAAGTCTGAGGACAAATAATGTTTAATACTGGATTGAAATTTGGATATGTAGTAAGATTTTCATTGAGTTTTAAACATAGAACGTTATACAGTCACGGTCTCTCAATCGAAATAGCACTAATTAATTACAAGTATATATATATATATATATATATATATATATATATATAATACAAAGAATATATATACATGTATACACACATATATGTACATGTTTACATCTACATGTGTATATAGATGCATATCAGGGTACAGGACGTTAGAACAATGAACTACAGACCACAGAACGAACACATAGGAAAACAGATAGCCACTTGGAATTAATCCTTCGTCAGCTGCCTCTATTCTAACTAGACGTTTCAAAGATAAGGCAGAACGTACTCTAGAATAGTCTCTTCCTGAGTAGTGGATCGACCCACTAAACAGAGGATTCCAAGGTGGCAAACACAAACCAAGACAGGAAAAAATGGACAGTGAAAACAACATTAAAATGCCGTACGGCCAAACGCGAATCTGATGTCGAACGCTAACAGTTCGTCTCGCCTTCATAGTGGCTGGAGTGAAAAGAGAGTTGACCAAGTTGTTCAGATTTAATGCGTTCATACATTAAAAGAAATAACACTGGTCAACAACAAAATTATTGTCTAAATTTTTTTAGCTGATTTCCATTGGAATTCCCATGGTTTGGAGGGAGCCGACAAACCATGGCACTGACTGCTATTTCTGGGCTATTGATGTGACTGGGATCAACAGAAAGAACCGGAGCAGCCTAAAGTATCCTGATCTTCAATCAGCAGGTCGTCCTATAGCTCACTGTGAGGAAGGAAGGAAGGAAGGAATAGTAGAAAAAATGAGTGAAGAACTGGAAGGAAGAAAGGAAAAAAAGAACGAAACAAATGGTGGAAATAAAGAAACAAAAAAGCAAAGACAAAAGAAAGGAAAAGAGAGTAAGAAGACAAGAGAATGAAAAGAAAATGAAGAATAAAAGGAAAGAATAGAAGAAAGAAAGAAAGAAAGACAGAAAGAAAGAAAGAAAGAAAGAAAGAAAGAAAGAAAGAAAGAAAAAAAAGAAAGAAAGAAAGAAAGAAAGGCGAAGAAATTTGGGCGTCCAGCGTGTAAGAGTCGGGTATGGTGTTGATGGTGGTGGTGGTGGTGATGGTGGTGGTGGTGGTGGTGGTGGTGGTGGCAGCAATCGTCGTCATCGTTGTCGGCGTGGCACAGAGCGGTGGTGGTGGTGGTGACGGCAGTGGTAGTGGTGGTAGTAATGGTGATTCAGTATGGATGTCAGTAAAACAATATTCGAGAAAACACACATCGTCTTCCACTTGGGTCTCGCTGGAGCGAATCTGCTCCGCCCGAAACCCCGGTAGGGGGCCCAGGTTTCATGTCAGTTTGTTGCGGTTGTTTATCTTTATGATTTGACATCTGTACCAGGTGACTGAGTCAAAAACTAACATCCATATAATAGCGCCCTCCATTCGCTGCTGCTGCTACTACTACTACTACTACTACTACTACTACTACTTATGTGTAAAATATAATAAACCTATACGCATATATGTGTAATTTATACATATATACAAATGCATATGTGCACACACGTATGTATCCACACGTATATTCAAATAAATATATATATATATATATATGTGTGTGTGTGTGTGTGTGTGTGTGTGTGTGTGTGTGTGTGTGTGTGTGTGTGTGTGTGTGTGTGTGTGTGTAGGCGCAGGTGTGACTGTGTGGTAACAGGCTTGCTTCCCAGCCACATGGTTCCGGGTTCAGTCCCACGTTGGGCAAGTTTCTTCTACTATAGTCTCAGGCCGTCCAAACACTTACGGAAATATATATATGTATGTATGTATATGTACATATATATATATATATATGTATGTATGTATATTTACGCATGCACATACTCACACACACACACACACACACACACACACACACACATATATATATATATATATATATATATATATAAAAATATATATATATATATATATATATATATATATACACGCTTCCACAGTTTCTTTCTCCCCATCCGCCAGCCTACCTCCTAACAATGGAAGTTCCTGCTGTGATTAAGGATGTTGATACCTACACATGTATATGTGTATATATATACATTTATACAATTATAAATGCATACATACACACACACACAAACGTATATATATATATATATATGTGTGTGTGTGTGTATATATATAAATATATACATATATACACATATGTATATAGTTACAAGTACACACACACATATATACATACATATACATACACATATATATATATATTTTATTTTTCATTTTATGTATTTTATATTTTATTTATTTGTGTATTTTTATTATATATATATATATATATATATATATATATATATATATATATATATATATATATATATACTTATGTGTATAGATAGATAGATAGATAGATAGATAGATAGATAGATAGATAGATAGATAGATAGATAGATAGATAGATAGACACACACATATTTATAAGTATGTGTGTATATGTGTGTGCGTGCGTGCGTGCATGTGAGTAAGTATATATCTATATAAGCATGTTTGCGTGTAAGCATTTGTTGCTTATCCATTATTGTATAAGAGTCCTGTGTCTGTTCGTGTGTGTTTTCCGGTAACATAAGTAACTACGTAAGTGGAAAGGTATTCAGTTCAGGGTGACTGCTTGAACGGGTTGATGGTTTTTGAATTGATAATGCAGGGCGCTGCTGATAGGATCAAATGCTTTATTGAAAGAACAGCGACTGACGTACTTCTTAAGTATCCTTTGTTCGTTAAAATATTTAAAGGTCTATAAATGTTTAGTAAGGATTCCAAGTTATAATATAAACAATAATAAACTACTAGAACCTACATAGTAGAGGTAATAGAAGTGTGTCTAGCGGAATTAGCGGAATTCTGGTTTAAGTTCCCCATAACACCCCCATATAACACCTCATAAATTTTTAACTTTATGGAATTTTTAGAAAATTTTCGCGAATTTGTGTTCTACATTCGGGAATTCATACGATTATTCAAAAGAAAAAAAAGTCCTTTTTTTTCTTTTCTTGTGTGTGATTTAAGGGCGATTTGGTTGTTGATTTTAGCACATCTCACGACCACCAGATATCTTACTCGTTTCTTTGTCGATGCACTCAGGGGTGGTTATTGTGGGATTTAAGTAAAAAAAAAATCTGGACTGTCTGTATTTTAAACACTGAGACGTAGGAGTGGACGTGTGGTAAGAAGCTTGCCTCCCAACTACATGGTTTCAGGTCCAGTCCCGCTGCGTGGCACCTTGGGCAAGTGTCTTCTGCTATAGCCTCGGGCCGACCAAAGCTTTGTGAGTGGATATGGTAGACGGAAACTGAAAGAAGCCCGTCGTATATATATATATATATATATATATATATACCGGCCATGACGAAGGGAAATAGCCCTGAAACTCGAGTCGCCTTTATATATATATATTTATATTTATATATTTATATATTTGATCCTTTATATTGAACACTCAATATTTCATCTACATTCAATACTTTCTTTCATGGTGCCATCCATTTTTATGTTATTTTATTTTATATTGTATATTGTATATCATATTATATATTGTATATTCCATATTCTATACCCCACATTAGTTCTGCAGGAATATAAATAAAACATAAAAAACAGACAGTGTTGGAACTCTTTTAAGCAAAATAATATATATATATATATATATATATATATATATACACATACAAATATACATGTACATACATATACATATATATATGTATACACATACATACATATATATATATATATATACACGTTTAAATAAACACACATACAGGTGTGTGTGTGTGTGTGTGTGTGTGTGTGTGTGTGTTGTGTGTGTGTGTGTGTGTGTGTGTGCTAGTGTTATTTCGTCTAATTCTAAAGACATTTTCAAACTCCCTCGGCTCCTGTTCGTTATAACAAACAGTGAGACCTTTTTCTTCCAACAGTCGAATATGTAAATTCTAATGTTCCGTAACTAAGTGTTAGTTACAAACACCGTGGGAGGCAGGCCCTGTCCTCTTCACCAACACACAGCAAAGGCGACCACAGTTAAAAAGAAATTTATAGGAAAACTCCTAGTTTTCTGAGACTAAATGCTGAAAATATAGTCTACCCAAGCATCTACAATAACAAAATGACTTGCTTTTTCTCTCGAGCATTTCACTGCCCTGTATACTCTCTTTTACTCTTTTACTAGTTTTAGATCGAGGGTCATGGCCAAGCTGGGGCACTGCCAATGTCATATAACTAATATAACTCAGTGAATGCGTGTCGATGGCAAGGCTACAGTTGGTCGGCAAAACTTCTGGTAACCCGAGATATTATTAATAAACGGTGAATTTAACAGTTTATGTGTTTTGCTTCAATGGCTAAAATGTTTCTTCCACGATGTAATTAATTCAGTTTCAAGACATGGCTTCAGGTCCGATCAATGATATTGTTTGATGAACGATTGAATCCATCTATCGAAACGATATTCGAAAGTGTTTTTTTCCCTCCCACATTGACATTAAGTTTCGAAACGGAAATGCGTCAAGGCATGGGAGAAATCACTCTCAGTAAAATAGCCCAATCTTGGAGCGGAATGTGGCGGGAGGGGGAATGCTAAAGTTCGTGGGATCTTTCTTTAGACCAGTGATTCTCAACCAGGGTACATATGACCCTTGGGGATCCATATAAGACTCTGTTGCTAAAATTCATGTGTCATAAATTGGTCATACTTCTACAATATACAGCGACATGTTCACCGGCTCCAACCCTGCTTCTTTGGCTGCAATACCGGGGATCAGTTTTGAAGTCCGTAACACAGAAGAGATATAAATAAATAAATACAGGAGCCTAACCGGCCACTATCAGGTTATGCCGGTCGGTGACCGTCGAGACTTTAATTATTCTCGAACCCCACACTATCGATTTCATCCGTAAAATCTAGATAACAGCTGCCCGTCTGAGAAACGAACCCCGCGAGGTAGGGTGGCTGCTACGAATTTCGCTGACCATTCTCTGCGGCAACGCCATCGCAATGTATGGACATTTTGTGATGGCGGCTTCTGTTTTTTTGTTTTGTTTTTTTTTTCGGCAGCGGGGTTCAAATTCATGCAGTAGCAATCTATTCACTCGTTAATAGACTTGCCTCTGTGTGGTTTCAATTTCTTTGCAATTAGCTCATACACTACGGAAATATTTTCACTAATATGTCTTCTGGAAATAGATTGTTGTTTGCATTAAGATTCTTTTAAAAGTGCTAGCTTGTCTAAATACAATGTTACCATTTAAACCGCCATATTTCTTTTGCTTGGTCAAATAATGGCGTTCAAGATTCTACTTTTCAAATCTTTATAAATAAGCTACGCACGCACGCATACACAACACACACACACATTTTTCATTTACTTCTATGGAAAGGTATCTATCTGTCCATTTATCTTCGAACAAAGAATTATCGCCAAAAAAAAAGAAAAAAAAAACTCCTTTTCTTTTACTTGCATTGCAAGAAGAGTTATTTTTATGTATCTTACATTTCATTAAAATCTAGGTGTTGGTCTTAGTATCACACACACACACACACACACACACACTGACAGAATAGACGATTGACAACGCATTTTTTTCATTGGCCCTTTTCACACGACCATATATAGACTGCATTATTTTCATTGACACTTTTGATTTGACTCAATATAACCTATTCACGTAAATACAGAGATTTATATCGTATATGTCTGGTCACATTTGGGACGCTCTTAAAACGATTTGACGGTCATGGTTGGAACTCTCCTAAAATGGGTTATCATATCTGGGATGTTGGTGGCGCTTTCCACAAATAAGTTCGCCATATAGCATCCGCTTAGGGAATCCTCCGATCGCTCATCCGAGTAAGGCATCTACTCGAGCAGCGCTCTCGGCCGTTCTTGCTCCTTGGATGATGAAATATCTCTTAAGGCTTCAGAAGGCAACTGATTCCTTCACAGCTCTTGAGTCTCGTATTTGGGATGCTTTTAACACTTTTCGAAGATGTGACATCAAGAATGTAACTGGAGGGATAGCGATAAGTACAGTCCGCCCTGGTGGGGGGAGGGCACCTTCATGGGAATGGTACTTTTCGGTTTGCTGTATAAGTTTGTATACTTTGCCACCCTGTAAGCGGGGAGAAAACTCAAGCCTACTCCGAGCTGCACACGTTCTAGCTACGTCACTGCGTGCCATGTGAAAAGAGACAATGAAAAATAAATGACACATGAATCGTCTGCCATAGAAGGTAGCAACCTAAAAGAAGGCCAAAATGTTAAATACCTACTTCGTTTCCCTCTAGATCAGGGGTTCTCAATTAACGCCACATGGCCCTTGAGGTTCCATATCAGATTTTCTTGTTAAAACTTATACACTCTTTTACTCGTTTCAGTCATTTGACTGTGGCCATGCTGGAGCACCACCTTTAGTCGAGAAAATCGACCCCAGGACGTAAACACACCAATACCGGCTGTGAAGCAGTAATGGGGAGACAAACACAGATACGATGACACCCACCCACCCACCCACCCACACACACACACACATATATATATATATATATATATACATACATACATACACGCATACACACACAGGACGTGCTTCTTACATTTTCTGTCTACCAAATCCACTCACAAGGCTTTGGTCAGACTGAGGCCATAACAGAAAACACTTGCCTAAGATGCCATGCAATGGGAACGAACCCAGAACCATGTGGTTGGGAAGCATGCTTCTCATCACACAGCCATGCCTAATAAAAATTCTAAAGTTGTCAGATTATGTGATTGAGAATCGAACTTATAAACCACAAAACCGTGCCTGCTCCTATAAATAATTTTAGAAAATGAAATTTAAATTAGAAAACAAAATTTGTGAAAGTATTTTATTATCAATTACGTTTTTTTTAAAAAAAAAATGGAGAAAATAATTGTATAAAATAGAAAACGTGAAAGAAAAATAGACAAAAACAAAAACTACTGGTAGTTTTCTGTTTTTCTTGGATGGATCACCTGTTGTCAATTAATAATAATAATGATAATAATGATTTCAAATTTTGGTACAAGACCAATAATTTTAGTGGAGGGCTAAGTCAATTACATGAACCCCACCAGGGATGAAAATTAGAGTCGACCTCGGTGGAATTTGAACTTAGGACATAAAGACATGAAATGCTGCTAGGCATATTGCCCAGCATGGTAACAATTCTGTCAGCTCACCACCTTACTACTACTACTACTACTACTCATAATAATAATAATAATAATAATAACAATCCTTTCGGCTACAGGCATAAGGCCTAAAATTTTGTGGGGAAGGGAGCTTGTTGATTACATCCACCCATGCTAAACTATTTTATTGACCCCACCCGCCAAAAAGTGGAAAGGCAAAGCTGACCATGGCAGAATTTGAACTCAGAATGTAAAGCATTTTGTCCAGTGTGCTAACAATTTTGCCAGCTCACTGCCTTCATAATAATAATAATAATAATAATAATAATAATAATAATAATAATAATATTTTTAAAAAAGGATTGACAATAATAATAATAGTTTCTAACTTAAGCACAAGACGAGCAGTGTAGAAGATTAGTTGATGACACTGACTTCTGTACTTAGCAGGTAATTTATTTTATCGACCCTGAAAGGATGAAAGGTAAAATAAACTTTGACAGGATTTGAACTCAGAATTTAAAGGGCCAGAAAAAATACCACAAGGCACTTTTATCTAATACTTTAAACAGTTCTTCCAAATCACTGCCCTACACTAATGATTAAAACTACCATTGGTTTCTGTTTTAAGCACAAGGAACAAACATTTTTGGTGTAAGTGTACAGCCATCCTATTCAACACCCCCTGGGATTCAACTGGTATAAACTTCATCAAACTTAGAAAGGTGAAAAGTAAAGATAATGCTTGTATTTGACTAGTGCTTTATTTTATTGATCCCTGAATGATGAAAGGCAAAGATGATCTCAGTTTGGATTTGAACCTGAACTACGAAGAAACATGACTAAATATACAAAATATAAGACTATATTGTTTTTAACCCCCAGTGCTCTTAGTGGTTGTTATTTTATCAAACTTGGAAGGGTGGAAAATAAAAAAAACGACACTAGTAGGATCTGAACTTGGAATAGCATAACTAAATACCACAAGGTGTTTTCTCTAACATTCTCTAACAGTATATCAAATAGATAATGGTTTCATAGACAGACACAAAGCTAGAAGTTTTATGGTATGTATCAGCCGATTAAATTGATCCCAAGGCTTGACCAACGCTTTATGTGCCATATCTGCCAAAGAAGAAGAGAGAAAAAGAAAAAAAACAGGACAAGTAAGAAAAATTACAAAAAAAAAAAAAGAAATATATAGATAAAAAGTAATTTGTTTAGGCTATGTAGGGATCTAGGAGGGGATTCCTTGTAATATGGTAAAGGCACTGCACAGTTTATATGCAGGACAGCTAATAAATTGACATATTAGTGCCTTGCATTGAGCTTATTCTGTTGGAGCTATCAAAAGTAGTATGCTTATCATCTTCTTCAATGTCATCCTCGTCGTCGTCGTCGTCATCATCGTCATCTTCATCGTCATCATCATCATCATCATCGTCGTCGTCATCAACATCCTCAAATGTCTACAAAAAAAGAAAGAGGAAAAAGTATAAGAAAAACTATACAAATATATATATATATATATAATTGTTGTCCATCACAGGGTCCAGTCCTTACTGTGGTGGCTTGTGTGACTTGCGGCCCTGAGAGCTAGGTCAATGCTGCTTTCCATGCTGCACAGGTCAAAGTATAGAGGCCACTTCTTCCCAGAGGTCAAAAATGGGTCTACACGTTTACATAGGGCCAAGACCCCTACCTACAAAACAGCAAAGCTACGAAAGCATGGATGATAATTCAAAACCAACAAGGTCTGAAAGCTATACCAGAGGAGGGCAAGCTCCAGGTAGAGTTTCCTATGTAGGACAGGTTAAAGGATAGAGGTCAGACTAATATGGACGTCTCTTCCAAGAGGTAAAAAATGGTTTTGCATAGGGTCAAGCTTCCTGTAGCTGGTTGTCGATACAATCTGCACCCAACAAATATTGCAAGCAGGAGAGGATGGGCAAAATAGCCCAAAACCAGTTGGTCAGCTGGTCTTGTCAAGTCACTAGAAGATGGCAAGGGTTCGTTCCCTTACTTGCAATATATATTGGGTGCAGATTGCATTGATTACCAGCTGGAGGAGGTTCCTCCTGGGGTTAAAAACAGTAGTAACATCAGTTCCAGCGGGACAGCCATGTACAATGTACAAGTAGTGATAAACATTACTTCTCAGTATAGGCACTACTTTCATCTCTTATAGAGATTTTCTAACTAGCTACTTCGCTTGATATCAATAAGGTTTCACCGAAAATAAAAATTTGAAGAAATTTCCCTGCTACATACCATTACTGAAGACATAGTCTGCGGAATTTTGCCAAGTGAGCTACTGTCTGGCTTTGACATGCGAGGTGAGCTTTCTATCGATGCTTTCTGAGCTATTTCCATTCGAGATATGAAAGTTGGTGGATGTATGTGTTTCCGAAATTCCTATAAAAAAGTTGCATTAAGTTAAAAGTGAAGGAAGAGGCAAAAAAAAAGAGAAGCATACACAAACACACATGCAATCATTTGACTTGCTAGAAACAGCAGCAAAACCTATTTTCAATCACACCACATCTTCTTCCGAAACTAATGGCCACATTGGACAACTTCAGTGGAATTTGAACTCAGAACATAAAGACAGACGAAATACCGCTAAGCATTTCGCCCACCGTGCTAACGTTTCTGCAAGTTCACCACCTAAGAAAGCAAACTTCTTACCACACAGCCATGCCTACACCTATGTAAATCAATCCTGGAACGACAGGCTCTGGTACAGTTGGGGCAAATATGTAGGCTTTGGTCGAATGAGGGTTGTGACAATAATTCATTCCTTCTTTTGTGTTTCTCATCTGCCACAGCTGCTCTGGCCTTCTCAAAGTTGCTTGCAGCATTCTGGATGCAGTCTTGCCACAAATCTCAACCATGTCAAAGATAAATGGTTAGACTCTCCAAGTGCAGAGAGACAAAACAAAAACTCACAAGCTATTCTATCCAACATCCCAATCAATGCCACCTTCTACCAATTTTCCATTTTCACGACAACATAAAACAATATATACATATATATATATACACACATATATATATAAGTGTTTATTGTATAGAACAAACAAGGGTCTTACATCAAGATCGTCTTCCACATTGATATCTGAGAGATTCTGGAAACAAATGGTGTATAATTCTAAAGCTTTGCAGTGGAACGTCATCTCTGTTCGTACAAAATTCAATAAAACTTTCTACAAAGAAAATAAATACATACAAATATAAACACAAAATTAAAATATTTCTTTCTTTTTCTCTTTTTTTTTTTTTGTTTTGATTAATCTCATCTCATCTTTAAAGATGAAAGATATTTTCATTGTTTACATCAACAAGGTACTACTACAGAAACTCAACCAACAAAACATGATGCAATGTGCATTGAGGAAAAGGTACTGACAGAAATTGGGATCAGTGTGCATATGTGTGTGTGTATATTATATATTCATATATATATATATACACACACACAATCATCAGTCAATTTTTCATCTGATGATCATTTTGTCATGAAACTTGAGTTGCAAGAATGAAATTCAGTTTGAATAAACTGTACACACTACACTATGTATTTGTTACACTCTTCTTCATTCATTCACTCACTAAACATTTGAACACACACACACGACAGTGTTTTTCTTCTTTGCTTACCTTCATATCAGTCAGCTTTTGCAACTCAAATGCATCCATTTCTTTCTCCAGCACTTTACTGCACCGGGTGGCCTCAACACTTGCTTTCGCATAGTCTGATTTGGCCTACAAGTGAAGGAGAGAAGACACATGTTAACCAACATCAGACAACATCAGTTTAGTGGCTTTATTCAAAGTGCACAGGTAACGGGTTAGTAAGGGCACATCTCAAACTCTTTAGATGTTTTTGTTACAGGTATTATTGTTTACACCCAGGTGAGTCCTAGGCAATCATAATTATGGCGAAAAGTAATCCAATGTTGTCCATCTTGTCTTTTTTTTTTTTTTCAGACACAATATCAAGGACTACACTATCCAATAAGTTCACCATAAGGTGATAGGGTGTGCTTTCAGGCAGATTAAGCTGCTGAAAAGTTCCTGGCTTTAAGGGTGTCATGAGAGGCCTAGTTGGAGGCCCAACCTCCTGAATTCTTTTACAGGGCTTAGAAAAACTGAAGGACCAGGGAATATGTTGAATAAAATAATTAACTGATCCTCCTGTATTTTCTTTTACCCAAAGCCAGGAACTTTACAGCACCCCCTCATATATATATATATATATATGTGTGTGTGTGTGTGTGTGTATGCGTGTGTACATGTGAGTGTGTGTGTGTGTGCGTGTATGTATGTATGTTTACAACTCATACAAACACACGAGGAGTATACATACATGTGTGTGTGTGTGTGTGTATGAATGTGTACACGCACACATACATGTATATATGTTAGAAACTGAAGATTCTATAAAAGTAAGTTTAAATTTCACATTTCTGATTGTTCAAAAGATTCAAAAGAACCATCAGAATAATGGAATAATCAGATGCATGAACTCTAGAGTTATGATTAAAAAAAAACTTCAGAGTCTAATATAAAAAAAATAAAAAAACACACTGAGTACTTTTTTCTCTGTTTGTAAAGGTAAACATTCCTTAATTTAATCTTTATCCGTGTGTACCCTTCTGGATATGACCATATTCATGTGTGTTCATATGTATATACACATATAAGAAAATATATACATAAGTGGATAACTATGTGTGCATGTCTATTCTATACATATCTATTGGCTATGTGCAATGTATGCATGGTGTATGTATGTGCTGCATGTTACTAAATATTAGTATATTTCTTTTCTAGTCACATGAACACAGTAGCAGTAATACATAATAGTAACTATAGCAAAAGTGTAAAAGTTCAAAGCAGTTTATGTAGCATATGTGGTGAATGTTAGCAGAAACAAAAGTAGACAGTACACGGGTATGTAAGTTCATTAGTAAACCGGACATGACAGTAACGAAGGAAGAGTTTATCTCCAAGCAGTCAGTCAGCTTAATTAATTACGTGATAAATTAATTACGTGATAAACCCATTTACCCTGTATCAAATATATAACACACACACAGATATATCTTTTATGTGCCCTTATAGTACCTGAAAACAAAAGGATGCACATACACCAAAATTCCACAAAATTCCATGCTAATGCACGTTCTGAACACTAGCTTAATAACGACTAAATTATTTACCTAAATTCTTCATTATTTTTAAAATTCAACGCCGCATAAAAGGTGACTGTGCCAGCACCATGTTAAAAAGCACCCATGCCGGTGACACACAAATGGCACCCATGCCAGTGTCACATAAAAAGCACCCAGTACACTCTGTAAAGTGGTTGGCATTAGGAAGGGCATCCAGCCATAGACAACATGCCAAAACAGACAATTGGAACCTGGTTCAGTTCTCCAGCTCTGCCAGCTCTTGTCAAACCGTCGAAATGCATGCCAGCATAGCAAATGGACAATGATGACGATGATAAAACAAAGGCACTATATTTGAAAAGAAAAACGGTAATGAAACTTAAAGTCACTCTCAGCACCATGGGCCACTTGTACAACTTTACTTCTGCCACTGAAATATTCAAACTGTAGAATCTTTACTCAATGTGCTTTTTCCCATTTTGTCTATGAATAAATGACAAGCAACCCAAGTAGAAGTAAGTTTGCCAGGACATTACTGACTGGGAGTCTGAGAATTCATAGGGCCATTTACCCAGTTTCCATGGCATATATATAAGTGACCGGGGTCACAACATTCACCCTGAACAGGAAACCGGGCCATCACACAGTTACATATTTAAGGTTAAATGGGGTGCAGCAACATGAAATGAAGTGTTTTTTCGCTCAAGAAAATAATGCACCACTATTTTTTTCCACCTTGTTTCATATTTATGTGCTTACTCTGGTATATATATATATATATATTAAGCATGTTTTAAGCAAGCAGAGACATAGGGGTTAGTTAATTTAGATTTTTACACAGAGTACTACTTTAAAATGCATGCATGCATGTGGGTGTGGGTGTGTGTGTGTGTGCACGTGCACAAATGGTTAGAGTACATTATATTAGTTAAAAGTTTGTTTTAAAAATCAAAGAAATATATATGATGCTTATGAAGCATACACCAACAAGAAAAAGAAAGAAAAGAGAGCAAAGAAACACTTGAAAGAATTAATAGACAATGATACTTACTGTGATTATTTCATATAATAATAATAATAATAATAATAATAATAATAATAATAATAATAATAATAATAATAATAACAACAACAACAACAACAACAACTGCTGAGCTGAAAGGGAAACAAACCCTCAGAAGCTACGTCCACAAAAGAAAGTATTTACTAACCAATGCAATCCTACGTCACAATCATTTTTACAAAACAACAACAAACCACAGCCCAAAGATGAAGTTAAAGCAATAAAAACAAAAAGCACCTCACTAATAAATAAAAAGAAATGGCAATTATTGTTATAATGAGATATAACATGTTATGACAGTATGTTATGATATTAGTTATGTGTTAAGATTGATGTCAGTACAAGTGTTGTATCATATTATAGCAAAGCAGCATGTATTTATGACATGAGAGAGTATGATGAGATATTTTGTGATAGGTTTTCATTATAATGAGCTTACCAGATATTGGAAGTATGATAACATTCTGGCTAGATGAGATATACAATGATATAGCATATATGACATTAAATGTTGTGAGATCCTATGATTATGACACGGATACAGAGAGACACAAGTATGTTGTGTCAGAGATAGATACAGTATGCACAATATTAATATGACGGAGATGTTACAAATTAAGAGAACATTCTAGTGACATTACAAGAGTTATGAAATTGTGGTGAGATACCTCTAGTTATGACATCAATACAATGAGCAATGAGATGTAGTAATGTTATGATATTAGTATGATGAAATGCTACATGTTGTAGAGATATTGTATGAGTTATGAAATCACTGTAGCGATATAGTATAGTTGTTACATGAATACAAGTAGGATAAAGCAAGTTATGATACAAGGCAAAGATGTTATTTTTAAAATGAAGTTACAATGAATACTATCCTTCCAAGTTAAAAATCTAGAAAACTATTTCTAACCTAGTTTATTAAACATTCTTGTTATCATTAATCATTATCATCACCATCACCATTTAACATCGACTTTTCGTGCTGGCATAGGTAGAAAACGGTTTGACACAGAACTGGCAGCATGGCTGCATCAAGCTCCAATGTCATCTTTGGCATGGTTTCTATGGCTGGATACCCTTCCAAATGCCAACCACTTTACAATGTGTACTGGGTGCTTTTTGTTTTTTGTTTTTTTTTCTTTTTTTCATGCCACCAGCACTAGTGAAGTTGCCATGTCATTTATTTGCAAGACAGAAAAAGAACAGAGGAGGAGAAGAAGGAAAGAGAGCAAAAAGTTCCCACTACGAAGAACAAGTATCTGGGAGAGACAGGCAGAGGTGAGTGGCTTTAATGAAAATTATTTTTTACTTCTTTTAGTCATTTGACGGTGGCCATACTGGGGCACTGCCTTGAAGAATTTAAATCAAACAAATCAATTCCAGTGCTTTTGTTTTTCTTAAGCCTGGTACTTATTCTATTGAACTCTTTTACTGAACCACTAAGTTACAGAGATGTAAACACACCAACACCGGTTGCCAAGCAGTGGAGAAGAGACAAACACAGACCCAAAGACACACACGCACACACACACACACACACACTGGGTGGGGGGAACACATATGCCATAGAAAGCGGGAAACCGGGCCCATGAGCCTGGCTAGGCTTTAAAAAGGCAGCTAATAAATAAAATATATATATATTCACGATGGGCTTCTTTCAGTTTCTGTCTACTAAATCCATTCACAAGGCTTTGGTCGGCCTGAGGTTATAGAAGAAGACACCTGCCCAAGGCGCCATGCAGTGGGATTGAATCTAGAACTATACGGTTGGGAAGCAAGCTTCTTACCACACAGCAGCATCATGTTAAAGTCAATAGCAAAGATTTTTAAAAAATCTTAAATCACATTCTTAAAAATCTGCCAAATACCTATATATATATATATATATATATATATATATATATACTGTGATGCTCTGCTTGAGAACCACTAATGTGTTATGTTGTCACTGTCAGAAGACAAACTGTGATACCAACATAAGGAAACGAGGAAAATTATATCAATGTTATATTAATACATTCATGTAATATCCTATTACATGGATAACCCGAGATACAAGAGAAATGAGATATCATGAGAACAATAAAACATTAGACCTTATGATATTATTAGGGACCTCAGAAAACACAGGTTATGCTATCAGTGCAAAGAGTTGGCTAGTAATGGAATATAACAGTGTAGTGAGATATACTATGAGAATATTCTGAAAATGTAATGAAGTATATTACAAATACTGTTACTATAGTGATACAATGTATAGACAGATATGTTATCAGTTAAGTGAAATACTAAGTGATATATTATCACTATTTTATATTACTACATTAATCCCAATCAAGTCACTTGCTAGGAAAATGCAACTTCGGGATAGTTATTATATCAGCCAGCATAGTAAGATAACATAAGGTAATTATGTTTATATAAGATGAGTTATATAAAGGTAGTGACAAAACATGAGCTATGATTCAGACAAATGAGATAATAAGAGCTGTGGTAGTAAAGTGAGATAGCATGAGTCACATCAAAGTAGTGATGTAACAGGAATTATATTAAACAGGATAACAGGCTAAAATAAATTAATAACTGTGTAGTTAAATGGTGGACCAGAGGCAAAGGAAATACTGTGGTTATATTGAAGTTGTAAAATTACATAAGTTATACCAGTAAGTTATACTAGTAAGTGATATATGAGAGTAATGAAATAGGTCACTATATCAGGACTATGATGTTGGAGCCAGACTCAAAAGCAATTACTGGGTAACCGAATTGCATGTAATAAGAAAATGGGTACTTTCCTATTATCAACAGTTATTATTTTTTTTTTATTTAGTAAAGGATTAGTAAATAAACAACTACTAGGTCATTACTCATTACTATGCTGCTGGTAAAAATATTTGTTAATCATGCACATGCTTTCATAAATTGTTCAAAGTGAAAGTCTTCTTTTGAAAATCTGTGTTGTGTTGTCTATATGTTGAAAGACACAGAAAAACACACACCCAAACAACCAAAATAACAGCTACATATTTATACGGGGTGTAATAGGTAAGTTGTTGCCATTTTATATTTTTAATTTTGTCTACTACACAGTATAGCAGGGTCAGTTGGACACCATCTGTGACAAAAACAGCACCATGACGCAATTCACTCTGCCAGAAATTTGGAAACGACATGCTGTACTGCTTGGCGTTCACACAAGAAGCTCCAATACGAACATTTCAGAGTGTTTGGGTGTCAATCTGAGGACATGTAGCAAGAGTGATAATAATCAAACATCCAGTCAACAATAGTGATGGCAACGTTATGCCTCCATTCATCTCAACATGGAAGCCTACATCAAGTGCCTAAAGGAGGTAATGCTGCCCTGGGTCAAAACTGCAGCTGCTGGAAGAATCTATGTCTGGCAACAGGACTCTGCACCAGACCACACAAGCAGCAGAACCCAGTCATGGCTGTCAGACAATTTCTGCAACCACATCGCCCCTAACAACTGGCCATATATATATACATATATATATACATATGGTCTTCTTTTGGAGTGCTGCATTGTGTTGACAGACTTGCACTTAAAATTCTCACGGTTTTAATCAATATCTGAAGAGCCAAGACAAATCCAGACATCATAACCACTCAACACTGAATGATCCCATGAAGTTTCATCTTTTTTTATGTCAGTATTTCTAAGTTTCATACATAATGGCATTGTCACTGAAACATGGAATTAATGAATGTAGAATACAATTATGTATATCATAGTTACTGAAATATTAGGCATACCGTACGAGAAATCAGTTAAAAATTATTTGGTATGGGTTACGGCACCTTTTTTTTTATATGCTTACTCCCCCTAACTATAGAACCTGGCTATGTTACTGCAAATAATTACACCTCCGAAATAGTTATAACATTAATCCGTGTAATGAGATGACAAAAGCCTTATTAGTTAGAGTAGTATGAGAACATATGTCAGGATAAGGTGAGAAACATAAACTGTATGAGTGTAGTGAATTAATACAAGTGACACTATTGTAATGAGACAGAATGAATAACACATCCGTAATGAGATAATATGAGTTATAATAGTATACAGGGTGACCCCCAAAAAACACAGAACCCATAAGAATTTTATTAAATCCTACAAAGGTCCAGCAAATTTCCTGAAATTTGCTGGACTTAAACTTCGGACTGTGTACCGTCATTCCCTTTGCATAAAAGTCATGTTCTTTTCAAAATATGCTCCAAATGGCATACATTGCGCAAACCCTTGCATACGTCGCACAAAATTGTCAATTACTCGGACACGTTCCTCTTTAGGGATTTCCTTGATTTCTCCTGTGATTGCTGCCTTCAGTTCACCAATCATTTAAGGGCTGTCCTGGTAAGCATTATCCTTGAGATACCCCAACACATAAAAATCGGTGGTGGGGTTCAAATGCGGTGAATGCAGTGCCTGCTTGCTCAATGTCATACTTCCTGCCGATCAATCCCTTCTGAAATTGCTCCCTCGGCCAGACTCAAGAGTCATTTTGATGCGTGGTGGGCGGCCCCGTCTTGCTGGAACCACTGTGCATCTCGATCTATCCTTATGGATTGTTTATTCAAAGATTTGTGGGTTCTGTTTTTTTGGGGGGTGGGGTCACCCTGTAATATGATGCTAATAGTTGCAGTATTAGTATAGCATGAAATAATAAGTTATCGCATGGGTGAAGAAAAATATTTGAAGCACAAAGTTTTGGCAGAAAACAGAAGAAAACCATAAAGCAATTCCTCTTCTAAGAACTAGCGTGGAATATATTATACATTAGTAACACACTTCTGACAGTTTGGAGCTATGTGAAACCCACCAAAGGAAAAAGAAACTAAAATATCATCAACAATAACAACAACAAAAAGTAGATTACGTACAGTGATCCAAGAGTTTACTGATTCAACTAAAACAAAAACAAAAATTATTACCTGAGCCTGGGAAGTCGTTAAGAAAATATTTAAATCCAGGAAAAAAATTTCAAATTTAGAATATAAACTATGATGGTAACGATGATGACAACAAAGCTAAAGGCGATGAGCATGGTAATGATGATGAGGATGATGATAGGTTGGTAGAATCGTTAGAGCATTAGACAAAATACCTAGTGTTATTTAGTTCAACCCCTTACATTCAAATCTTGAAGTCAACTTTACATTCTTTTTAGAGTCAATGAAATAACAACCAGTCAAGTACTCAAATTAAGATAATCAATTGTTCTCTACTCTCAAACCAAATTTCAAGTCTTGTGCCTATTTAAGACTATGTTCTGAGTTCAAATTCCACCAAGATCGACTTTGCTTTCATCCTTTCAGGATCAATAAATTAGGTACCAGTGAAACACCAGGGTCGATGTAATCAACTAGCCCACCCCCTCAATATTTCAGGCCTTGTGCCTATAGTAGAAAGGATTATTATTATTATTATTATTTACTTTTAATCTGCATGTTTGTTAAACCACTTGCTGAGACATACCCAGCATCCTATGTGGAAAGAAGTAGCAATGTAAAAAAACGAAAAGGATAAGAGATGTAACAGTATGACTGAAAGCTTGGGGAGGGGAAGTGGCAGGGGAAGTAGCAAAATATCTTCATGTAATACAACACAGACATTTAAACTGATAGGGTTTTTCTGAGGATGTTGTCAGTACTTGTCAGCACAATCTTTTGGATTTCTCTGAGACATAGTTCTCCTGCGATATTATCGAGATGTTTCTGACATCCCTGTCTTATCATACCTAGGATACCCACAATAATAGGAACAGTTCTTGCTTTAAGATGCCACATCTTTTGTATTTCAATTTCCAGTTCCTTATATTTACTTAATTTGTCAAATTCCTTTACAGATATACTTTTATCAGTGAGAACACTTACATCTATTAGTCTACAAGTATTTTCTTCTCTGCCTTTAATGACTGTGCCTGGTCAATTAGCCTTGATTGTTCTGCTGGTGTTGACTGGAAAATCCCAGAGGATAGTGACATTTTTACCTTCAACGACTGGCTCAGGATGATATTCACACCAATAAGCAGGAAAATACTGTCCTACCTTATCGTGGCGATTTTTGTATTCGTTTGGTGTCAGCACAGGACATCTCAAGATGAGACGGTCTATTGTTTCATCAAATTTATCTCAGAATCTGCATTTAGAGTCAGAACCATTTTGAAGAATGTTAGCCTTGTAGTTTTCGGTAAGTTGAACAATATGTTTAGCAGGCATTTCCTCTAACTCTGTACATTCTGAGTTCAAACGCCACAGAGGCCAACTCTGAGTCAACCTCTGTGGCATTTGAACCTTTTTGGGTCAGCTTTGTCCTTTTGGGGTTGATAAAATAAGAACCACTTAAGCACTGGAGTAGATGTAATCTACTTCACCTTCCCCGAAAATTGCTTATCTTGTGCCAAAATTAGAAAGAATTATTAACAACATCACATCATAAAAGATTACGTCCTTCAATTTATTTTGTGCCAGATTTCTGGCAATAATGTTAGTTAATTGCCAACTGTGCCCTCTTTTAACTGCAACAATACCCATACCCATAATATAAAAATATAACATTCATATTTTTCTAATACATGCCACAATATAAAGATGTTGCAAGTGAGAGGTGTCAGTTGTCTCAAGCGACCAACAAAACAGATAATGCATAAAATATTTCAATTGCAAAGTTGTGATGGCTTAACAGAAGCAGTTCTGTTGCAAACTGTGATGGCTTAACAGAAGCAGTTCTGTTGTAAACTATGATGTGGTGAGGTGAGGAGATATCAAACAGGTACGAGAAACTGTAACACAGGGTGAGAAATGTAAGTCTAACTGAAGTTACAAACTGTGAGTGACTGAGGTCGTGTCAGTTGTATGTGACAAGAGTTATACAGAGTTAAAAACGGTTACAGGCAATGAACTGGCAAAGCTGTTAAAATAGAGGGTAGATTACTTGGCAAGATTTGGTCCACATTTCTTGGTTTCGGGTTCAAATCCTGCCAAGGTCAACGTTGTTTGAATCCCTTCAGGAGTTGATAGAAAAAGTATCAGTACAGTAATGGCATCAATTCTTTTGTTTCTCTCTCTCTCATTTTCTTTCTCTCCCACTCTCTCTCTCTCTCTCTCTCTCTCTCACTCTCTCTCTCTCTCTATATATATATATATATATATATCTTTTCTGTCTCTTTGCTTCTCTCATCCCCCCCCTCTCACTCTCTCAAAGAAACACACTGACCTCAGACTTGGAAAAAGATGGGCTCTGCCAGGTTTAAATGCCCAACACATGCCATATGTCAGTCACGAGACTACCCCAACAAGTCTCTTAGGAGCTAAGGGCCCATGGAAAGAAGCAAACTGTAAGTGACTGTGATGATATCAAGCAGATATCATACAAGCTTTAACTACACAAACTGTGAAGGGTTGTGATGATATGAAATAGATATCACCTAAGCAATGTTATCATAAACTGTGCCGTTGTTTGGTAGAGTAATATCAAGCAGGCATGGCAAACTGTAACAAATTATGGTGATAGAAGGGAAAATAAGACATTTTGAGAAAACAAAGACATTTCAACTCCAACCATAACGGTAATAGTAAAATGTACAAAGGAACTAAATATTTATAATGATGTATATCTTAATTTCCAGTATATATATATATATATATATATATATACACACATACTTATATACATACACACACAAATATATATATATACAGGGTGTTCACAAAGTGTGGGTACATGGGGATTAACACATACTTTAAGAAATTATTATTTCTCATATTTAATTGTTTATGTTATAAATACATTTACTCCATGTACCCAGACTTTGTGGACACCCTGTCTATATATATAAGTATATGTATACATATATACATACACAATGAGAGAATGTCTGTTTATATGTTAAAGGGAAAGAGATGGCGTGTATGTAAATGGTGAATGTAAGAGGACAGAAAAGGCAAAATCTATAGAATAGTATAAAATTACAATCAGAAGAATGTATTTTCACTAATTACCAAAATATAAAAATAACAAATAACAAATAAATGAAACAAAACAAAAATGCACACACACAAAAAAGAAATTATTTCACAAGAAAATATTAATCAGAAAAATTTACATACATATATATGTAAATATATATATTTATATGTATGTATATATATATATATATATATATATATATATATTACGGAGATATAATTGCATAGCAAGTGACCTGATCTGAGATCGTGTGCTGGAACAAAAACAATTGCAGCGTGGAAGGTGTTTATAACCCATTTAAGAAACACACAAAATCTGTTAGATTCACTTCAACATTTAAATTTAACTTTGCCAAAATATTTTCGTCGCTTTGAGACTGCAACCTGTTCACTGACAAAATTCTGTGCATGTTTCTTAAATGGCTTATAAACACCTTCCACACTACAATTGTTATATATATATATATATATATATATATATATATATATATATATTGAAGAAAATATACAAGAAATTCACTTATTGCAAAAAGAAAAAAAAGAAAATTAACAACGCTTTTATACAATAATGCTATGTTTCAAAATAACCAGCGTGCTGAGAGAAAGTGCTGTATGCTTGTCAATATCAAAAATGCCATGCTTTGGACAAATTTTATGCAGAGCAAGCGTATAGTGGTCAAACAGACATGCTTTTCATTATAATCAATGCTATTACTATTATTATTATTATTATCATTATTAAGGCAGTGAGGTGGCAGATACATTAACATGCCTGACAAAAAATTCTTAGCAGCATTTCATCCATCTCTATGTTCTGAGGTTCAAATTTAACTTTGCTTTTCATCTTTTTGGGGTCAATAAAATAAGAACCAGTCGAGTACTGTGAGTGGACTAGTCGATTACATCAACCCCAGTGTTTCACTGGTACTTAATTCATCAACCCCAAAAGGACGAAAGGCAAAGTCGACCTCGGCAGAATTCGAACTCAGAACATAGCAACAGGCAAAATACTGCTAAGCATTTCGTCCGGTGCACTAACAATTCTGCCAGCTCACCGCCTTCTTAATAATAATAATAATAATAATAATAATAATAATAATGATAACAATAATGATGATCATGATAATGATGATGATTTAGGCACAAGGCCAGCAATTTGAGGGCGGCAGGGTCAGTTAATACCATTGACTTCCGTACATAAGTGATATTTCATTTTATCAGCCCTGGGGGTGATGAAGGGCTAACTCAATCTCACAAGGATTAACTTTGTCTTCCATCCCTCAGCGGTTAATAAAATAAAGTAGTAGTCAATTACAGGAGAAGGGATTGATTAATTAGTTTCCTGATTGATTAATTGATTAATCAATTTCTTCCTCAAAAAAAAAAAAAAAAAAAAAAAAAAACTGGCCTTCTACCGAAATTCGAAACGACAGCAACAATGTCGAAAACAATAGTTACATAACACAAACTTTGAACGTGGAAAGAAGTAGCAACGTAAAAAAACGAAAAGAAAAAAAATTCATAATTGCAAATACATTTCAGTCAGCCGTGCATTTATACTTTTCAACAAAGAATCCCACAACACCTTTTTAATTTCAAATTTTCAAATTCCTCCCACACTACAGGGCCTCCGTAGTCACCCCGGATAAAAAAAAAAAAGGGGTTTCATGCAACAATCAGAATCTGAGATGCAGCCCGAGATACAGATAGACTCTCGCAGGCTTTGTAGCTGCTACTGCTACTGCTGCCTCTACTATTACTACTACTATCACCACCACCACCACAACTATTACTACTACTACTACTACTACTACTACTACTACTACTACTACTACTACTACTGCTATTACTACTACTACTGCTACTACTACTAATAATAATACTACTATGGCTTGAGCCAACAAGGGAACCTCTATTATGCAGTCACTTGACCGGCAAGAAATAGCAGCGAAATCAACTTCAAATCTTGAAAGACAAAAAAATTTTTTTTTTTTTTTTTTAAATTTTTGAAGACACTGGGAAATGTAGTGTTGGATACCACTGTGCCTGAATGATCAGAAGTGATCATAAGAGATGGTCACATTTGGAGTTACTTCAGATCGTACGATTGCGCAATTAGAAATGACCTAGGATTAAACAAACACCAACCACAAACTACTATTATTAGTACTACTACTACTACTACTAATACTACTACTACCAAAAGACTATTACTACTAAAATAAGATCATGTCTTTGGGTAGCACACATGCTTGATTTCCTGACAGGAACATCAGGTGAATAATCTCATTTCACTGTGTTTTTAAGTTTTGTAAAACACAAAACACAAAAAAAAAAAACAGAAAAACAAACCCTACGCCCACAGTAAGACGAAGGACTGTTGCAAGTGAGAGGTGTCAAACGTCTGGACGATGACCAACTAATAATGCTGAGCCAACGAAGCAACCTTGGTGCAGTCACTTGACCGGGTAGAAATAGCAAGCGAGTCTCCCTCGAAAAAATGAAAGGCACTGCACAATGTGGTCCTGGATACAACTGGTCGGAATAATCAGAAGGGATGGTTATGACTGGACTGTCTTTGATCATACGCACACTGGATCTGGACTGGCCTTGGGGGGGGGGGGGGGGGGGGGGGGGGGGTTAAACAACAACAGCAACTACAGGTGGTGCTGCAACTATTTCTACTACTACTACTACCACCACCACCACCAACAACAACAACAACAACAATAACAACAACAACTACTACTACTACTACTAGTAGTAGTAGTAGTAGTAGTAGTAGTAGTAATGGTGGTGGTGGTGGTAGTGGTAGTAGTGGTAGTGGTAGTGGTAGTGGTAGAGCCAACAAACAAACCTCTAAGCAGTCGCTCAACTGGCAAGAAGTAGCAGCCAAAAATGTAGTGCTGGACACCATGGTGTTAGAAAGATTGGAAGGGATTAGAAGGGATGGCCACAGTTGGAATTACTTCAAATCATAGGTCTGCTCAAATCATAAGTGACTCAGGGGTTTTAAATAAACAGCAACCAGAATCAACAACTACTACTACTACTATAATAATAATAATAATAATAATAATAATAATTATTATTATTATTATTATAAGAGTTAATAATAATAATAATAAAAACAATTGCATGTTTAAACAAGTTAAACAAACGATCAACTAATTAGTTAGATATTTAATCAACTGACTAACAATAATAAAGTGGAATTGAACCTGTGTGTGTGTTATTATTGGTGCAATGACTCTCCCAAGACACAACAAAATAATAATAATAATAATAATAACAATAATAATAATAATAGAATAAAGATATCCCCACCCACCCCCAATTCATGCCTCATGCAGGAAATGACAAATAATTAAATAAAAATAATAAACAAATAATTGAATTAAAAAATTGAATAGTTAAAATAAAAATGATAAATTAGAAAATATGAAATAATCAAATATAAAAAAAAAAGATGAATATAATTTATATCATTGCCTTAGAGGATACAATCTGATGTTGATTGGTGGGACTTCGAAGGAGTAATTTGTTCATCTCTTGTCTTTTCTTTCCTTCACGCTCTTGAGCTGTGAATGAAGTCTTTAATTCATTCTGCAATTAAGAGAGGATAAAAGGTAATAAAAGACATCTTAGAATAATTTTGCTTGTCATTGCGTTACTTTGCCCATCAGTAACACTTTCACGTGATTAGAGAAAAAGAGAGAGAAAGAAAAGAGGGGGAGAGAAAAAGAGGGAGAGAGAAGCGTCCGACGTGATGTAAGAGGGAAGGTAATTGTGAAGCTTTCACATGATTAGTTGAAGGGAAAGAGAGGAGAAAGGAAAAGGAGGAAGAAAAAGAGGATAAGGCAAAGTGTGAGACAGAAAGAGGGGGAGTGAAGCACCCATGACATGAAGTAAGGAGAATGTAATATTCATCACATGGTTAAAAAAGGTAGTTATGGTATAGAGGAGGAGAGTTAAAAAATTCTTATAGTAAGAGAAAAGAACACAACAATAATATATGACCGAAATTTTATTGTTCCTTATCAATTTTGTTCAGTATTTTCATTAAAGTTCATTAAATAGTTCTTATAGGCACAGGAGTGGCTGTGTGGTAGCAGCTTGCTTACCAACCACATGGTTCTAGGTTCATTCCCACTGCATAGCATCTTGGGCAAGTGTCTTCTACTGTAGCCTCGGGCCGACCAAAGCCTTGTGAGTAGATTTGGTAGACGGAAACTGAAAGAAGCCCGTCGTATATATGTATATATATGTGTGTGTGTATATGTTTGTGTGTCTGTGTTTGTCCCCCCAACATCGCTTGACAACCAATGCTGGTGTGTTTATATCCCTGTAACTTAGCAGTTTGGCAAAAGAGACCGATAGAATAAGTACTAGGCTTCCAAAGAATAAGTACTGGGGTCGATTTGCTCAACTAAAGGCGGTGCTCCAGCATGGCCACAGTCAAATGACTGAAACAAGTAAAAGAGTAAAAGAGAGTATCGAAAAGTGGTAACGATACAAAAGGACAAAGAAATTATTTTATTAATTCATTATCATCATCATCACCATTGTTTAACGTCGGCCTTCCATGCTTCCAGCATGGAGTGGACAGTTTGACAGGAGCTGACCAGACTTCTGTGTCTGTTTTGGCATGGTTCCTACAGCTGGATGCCCTTCCTAACACCAACCACCCAGCAGAGTGAACGGAATGCTTTCCACATGTCACAAGCACAGGTGAGCATAATTTTACTTTCAAAAGAGAAATTCAGTTTTATACGAAGGAGGTCAATAAGTTATCGACATTGCCATAAAGAGATCAATGACATAAATTATCTGCTGACCCCTGCATTAAGTGGACACTTAAGTTGATGAAAATGAGTAAAAGGATACACAAATTAGATGAGAAGCCAATCAATCAGGCAATTGATGATTAACAATTGCTTTGCATTAATGAAATTAAAGAAGAGATATGGAAAGATGAAAATGTGACCAGCCAATTAATGCATTATATTTAATGAATATGTTAACAAAAATACATAAACACATGTAAGTGAGATGAGACAGAACCAAGCCAATGAAGCTATTTAATTAATGAGGGTTTGACATGAACAAAAATTAACAGACAGATATACATCAGAGATAAGAAAGAGACTGGCCAGTTAAAGTGTTACATTTAATGAATGCTTACATTAACGAATATGAGTGGATAAATACAGGTAAGATGAGAAAGAGGCCAGACGATCAAGCTATTAAATTAATGACTGGTAGATATTAATTGCTTGCACATTCATTTTTGTTAGTATATTTAATGAACAGTTACATTAACAAACATGAATAGTCACACAGTCCAATTTTTATTGCAGTGTGGGGGTTTGTACCACCTGACTAGCACCTGCACCGGTGGCATGTAAAAGGCACCGTTTGAGTATGGTTGATGCCACTTCCACTTTCTCAAGTCATGTCAACTCATAAGGGCCAGATTCTAGGTTTCATGGCGTTTAAATTCCCCACCTGGACGCCCATTCTATCTTTTTTTGTGGCACCAGCACAGGTGTGGCCACTAAATACTTACAAGACAAGAGCCCTCAACTAAGTAAGGGTATAGAATTAAGGGATGAGAAAGATAGTGGGACAGGAGCAGGTGTGTGTAGCTGAAGAGAGAGAGAGAGAGAGACATAGACAGACGAACGGACAGCCAGACAGACAGGGATGTGAGGTCAAGGTACAAAGTAGAAAAAGTGAACAGGTTCGTTAGTTCGCTAAAGTGAGAATAGCATGACAGATGATTAGAGAAAGGGAATGAGTTGGGTGCAGAGATGCTTATTGGAGTTAGGGAACAGCTTACCTTCTTTTGTTTACACTTGGGCCCATAATCAGAGAGAAGTCTCAAGACATTGGCATCAAGGCGTTGCACCTGAAATCAACAATTTGTAAATGGAAATCACTTTTTTAAAGCTGGGTGAGTTACATTGTTAGTTGTTTTGTAATTGTCATAAATATTAGAGAGTTTAGTTAACAGAATGTTACACTTATGGCTGAAGACGCTTTTATGGCTCGGCGAAGTGAGAAGAGGAAGTGAAATGGAAATATGTCAATCAAAATGATATGATCACATGATTAATCAAGTGATTAAATGATTCATTTTTGTTGGATGAAGGATCACAAGCTTTGAGGAACTATGAGCAGCTACAAAGTGAGTGCTGGTGGCAAGTAAAAAGCACCCACAACACTCTCGGAGTGGTTGGCATTAGGAAGGGCATCCAGCTGTAGAAACTCTGCCAGATCAGATTGGAGTGTAGAGTAGCCATCTGGTTCACCAGTCCCCAGTCAAATCGTCCAACCCATGCTAGCATGGGTGCTTTTACGTGTCATCGGCATGAGGGCCAGTCACACGGTACTGGCAACGGCCACACTCAAAAAGGTGTCTTTTATGTACCACCTGCATGGGAGCCAGTCCAGCGGCACTGGCAACGACCTCGCTAGAATGATCTTCTAACGTGCCAAATTTGAATAAATAAGCATTGCATTTAAGACAGGAATCCAAATGTTAAAGGGTTAAATCCTACCCAACCATTCCAAGAGAAGGTGGAGACATTGGCTATTAGAGTACTAGATACAGTAAGAAAAGACAAAACTGGAATATCTTTGAACATAAAGCTTCTAGGAAGATAACTGGGCACAAAACAACAACAACAACAACGACTACAACCTCTTCAATAACTGAAATTATGTTTCCACAAGCAAATCAAAAATGCATCTTACCTCAGCCTGCCGGTAATCTTGAATTGTGGACAAATTCTCAGCAAAAGTCGTGAGACATTTCTTGGAAGTGGGGTTCAAAGTTTCTTTGTCTACGTAGTTGACAATCAGCTGCGATATTTCATCACCTTTCAAAAGTAAAACAGCCATTTTTTGTGAATTTGAAAGTCACATATAATTCAACTTTCCACTGGACTGGATATACATATACTTCAATTTGGGGAACTACAGCAGGTGTGTGTGTATATATGTATATACATATATGTCTTTATTGCCCACAGGGGGTTAAACATAGAGGGAACAAACAAGGACAGACAAAGGGATTAAGTCAATTACATCGACCCCAGTGCATAACTGGTACTTATTTAATTGACCCCCAAAAGGATGAAAAGCAAAGTCAACCTCGGCGGAATTTGAACTCAGGAAGGCATTAGGAAGGGCATCCAGCTGTAGAAACTCTGCCAGATCAGATTGGAGCCTAGTGCAGCCATCTGGTTCGCCAGTCCTCAGTCAAATCGTCCAACCCATGCTAGCATGGAAAGCAGACGTTAAACGATGATGATGATGATAACACAAACTAAACACAATTGTGTCAATGTGGCAAGTATTATATGAGTGTAAGTGTAATTTTAAAAAGAATTCTCTTTGTAACATTCAATGCTCAATCATTAAGTAAATGTAACAGAAAAATAAAAACAAGAAGATGACAAAATAATTCCAGAAGAATATTATATTATGAGTGAACAATATGAAATCATCAGAAGATACAATGCATATCCTTCATTTGTGAGCAAGTATGAATGGGTAACTTACCTTTGTCCCGGATTTTGGCAGTTTTTCTAGTATAAGAATTAAAAGACACACAGAGATCACCAAAATATTTTTCAACGTGTGCTAACCGGTCTTGGACGAATTTTGAAGTAAATGGACTGGAAAACAAGAAACAAAAACAACAATAAATGCTTCAAACACTGGCATAAGGGCAGATATTGTGGAGAAGGGGTTAGTTTTTTTTTTCACTAGATCAGGAGTTCTCGACCATTTTCTTTTTTATCTATGGACCCCCTTGATTACCATTTTATTCTTGTGGACCCCCACAGTCATTCAATGTTTAAAAACCAGAAACTTCTTTCAAAATTCCTATTTTGTTTTCCACACATTAACTTGCATAAATTGATCTATGTAAAATGTTAGAGAAAGAAACCTAGCCCTTTCTTGCAATACATACCAATACATACATCTACTCTTTTACTTGTTTCAGTCATTTGACTGCAGCCATGCTGGAACACCGCCTTTAGTCAAGCAAATCGACCCCAGGACTTATTCTTTGTAAGCCTAATACTTATTCTATTGGTCTCTTTTGCCGAACCACTAAGTTACGAGGACATAAACACACCAGCATTGGTTGTCAAGCGATGTTGGAGAGACAAACACAGACACAAACATATACACACACACATATATATATATATATATATATACACACATATATACGACAGGCTTCTTTCAGTTTCCGTCTACCAAATCCACTCACAAGGCTTTTGGTCGTCCTGAGGCTATAGCAGAAGACAATTGCCCAAGGTGCCATGCAGTGGGAATGAACCCGGAACCATGTGGTTGGTAAGCAAGCCACTTACCACACAGCCACTCCTGCACCTAGAGCAAAATTTTTCAGGGTCCCTTAAAATACTATTGTGGATCCCCAATTTACTATTGTGTCGCATGGACCCCCACCAACCTTATGTATACCCTGGTTGAGAACCACTGCACTAGATAATTAATTCCAGGTTTAAAGGGTAAACGACTCCTTTCAGTCACGAATGACTATGGGATTGCACCTAGAATGTTACCTCTGAGGCACGAGTCTGGGCAAGGTTGTTTATGGAAGACCAGCAGTCATCCATGCATACCAGCCTCCACTCACAACACCACTGATGGTATCCAAGAGAAAAGCAAAGGCTGACACAGCTTGGCACCAGTGATGTCGCAACTCATTTCTACAGCCGAGTGAAGTGGAGCAATGTGAAATAAAGTGTCTTGCTCAAGAACACAACATACAGCCTGGTTATAAACTAATTCTAGAAAGCAACAAAAATCTAATTAGAAATACTTATGTGATGAGGGGATGCTAATTAGGAAAGTGGTTACACTTTGCGAGTGTAGTGGGTGGGTTTTTTTACGTGCCACCAGCACGGGAGCCATTGACCTGACACAGACATCGACCACAACTACGGTCTCACTTGACTTGCTTGTGTAGACTTGTCAAACCAAGTGAGACTGTAGTTGTGGCCAATGGTGGTATCCTGTCAATGGCACCCATGCCGGTGGCATGTTAAAAAACACCCACTACACTCTCGGAGTGGTTGGCATTAGGAAGGGCATCCAGCCACAGAAACCTTGTCATATCAGATCAGAACCTGGTGCAGCTCCCTGGCTTACCAGCTTTCAGTCATACCGTCCAACCCATGCCAGCTTGGTAAACGGACGTTAAATGACGATGATGAGGAGGAGGAGGAGGATGACTAATATTAATAAAGTATCCATGGGAACACATCGATCGACGAGCAGTTTCAGTTTATCGAACTCGAAAGAAAGAAAGGCAGAATTTGAACACGGAACATTCAAGAAACTTAGTACTGCCGCTAAGCAATTTGTCCGACGCGCTAACAAATCTACCAGTCTACCTCCTTAAAATAAGAAAATGTCTATATCTGAAGAGAATGTCATAGCACAAAAGGAATAATTTTATAGCATCGTCTAAGTTGTTTGTATCACTGGCCAAGTGAAATCGATTCGGGACGATGATATCCTAGTTTTATAAACGAACTCCATGAAAGATCCAAAAGTTACACAATAACGAGGGTGGAAGGGAGATAACCTAGGCTGTATCTAAAGGTGACGTAACTGCGAAGACTTATGTTCGGCTCTGAAATATTTATACAAATGGGAACGTGCTAATTTCAAATCCTGCCAAGGTCGACTTTATCTTTAATTTTTTTCGGGGTCGATAAAATAAAGTATTCGTGAAATACTGGCATCGAGGTAATCTAGTGACCTCTTCCCTCAAATTTCAGTCCGCGCCCTATATGAGAAACAAAATATATATTTACATAAATGCTCCAGATGTCCCCTAAATGTACAGTTTCTAAATGTAGGGGTCTGTGTCAGACAGAGTGGTTCTTTTTTTTCCCTCCCAACCAACATCTTGGCATATTATTGGTATATATTTTATTGACTTGCCAATCTCCGGAATTGAAAGATATGTTATATTTAAACATTTGAGTGCCAAACACTGAATATCACAACACCGTGTGTAATATTTGGTTATCTTAATTAAATGCTTGCACTAATTACACACATATATGTACAGCTGTTAGCCAGTTGGGGGGGGGGGGGGTAAATCAGGTGTAATTTGTTATATAATAACGAACACACAACAAGAAAAGCAGGAACTTTGGAATTTGGCATGTTAGAAAATTCAAATTCCGCCGAAGTCGACTTTGCCCTTCATCCTTTTGGGGTCGATAAATTAAGCACCAGTCGAACCTTGGGACATGGGTAATGTTATCGACTTGTCTCTTCCTCGAAATTGCTCGCCTTGTGGCAAAATTTGAAATGATAATTATTATCATTACAGAAGCGAGATGGCAGCATTGTCAGTACGCCAGACAATATGCTGAGCGGTATTTCTTCCAACTCACTGCGCTCTTAGCTCGAATCCCATAAAGGTCGACTTAGCCTTTCATCCTTTTGGAGTCGATAAAATAACCAGTCGAGCACTGGGATCGGTATAATCGATTAGCCCACCACCAAAAATTCCAGCCTTTGTGTGTATAATAGAAAGGATTATCATCGGTGTTAATTTCATTTATCCAAAGTTTTCAAGAATTTTTGCAACCTCTTCAGTACGAGGACAGACAGCAAGTAATAAAATCGCTATTGCTTAGCCCAATGTCAAAGACATTCCAGCCGTGAATATCCCATCTTTTTTAACTACTTTATCTGATTTGTCCTATGCGCTGGATTGTAAGGTGTGATTTGATGGAAATTTAGCTGCTGTTTCTAGCTGGTTGTACAAACAAGTGGACGTTCCTCTCACTGGTTCACTGTATATACATAACCATTGCGTATGGTTATTATATACATAACCATTGCGTATGGTTATTACATACACACACCATATATATACATAGCACGTTAAGAAACAGACAAGTATATAACGTGACAGACAGACAGACAAATATCGGGTTGTTTACCAATTCAAATATGCTTGCGGCATATTCGAACTGTAAGAAAGCAACTCACTTAATAGAGATAGAAAGACAGACAGAAATTTCAAACCCCAAAGAGATTGGTGTTGGTCTGCGATGGCAAAATCGGCGAAAAAAATTTTGAACTTTCTGTCGAATTTGCTATATATGTTCGTATGTGTGTATGTGTGTGTGTGTGTGTGTGTGTGTGTGTGTGTGTGCAGGCAGAGAGAGAGAGGCGAGCACGTAAGATTGAGAATTAAATAGATTAGACTGTGCAATCATTCACATAAACATATATCCTGATAAAACTAGACAGATTTACGCTGTGACGAGTATAAAACTACTCTACATCCGGCTGTGGAATCATATAAGAAGAGAATGACTAACACGAAAGCAATTCTCATCTTCTCTACTCGCATACTCCGACATTCTTTATAAAGTTTTACGACACGTCATTGTACAAAGTGGAAAAACTCAGAGATCTTTCTGAAATATTAAAGTGAACTCAGTAAGTATATGACGTGAAAAAAAAAAAAGAGACCATTGTTTACCTAGATGTAATTTCAGCACCAGATCGATTCATCCTTTAATAAAAAAAAAATAAAATTCTGTTGTCAGTGGGAACAAACAAAAACAACGATACCGAAGCTAATCTCACAACAGTAGAGAGCTCCATAAAGTTGCGGCGGATGATTCAAAATTCAACAGAGTTGTCTCTCAATAAGAAGCAGCTATCCAAGGAAAACAACTCTTGTCAAAAACATGTTTATTAATTCCCTTTACAATGTGTTTTTTTTCTTTTTCCTTTTTTTTTTTCTGTGTTCCTGGGATAATGTTTTCTCAAAAATCAAATGGGAAGCATTGTTAGAGCCGTTCAGTCGCCGGACAAAACGAGTTCCGATATAAACCATGATGGAAATCGCATTTATTGCTTCACATCCTGAGATTGAAATCTAATAGTTTATCCATAACAAAAGTAAAGTGAGTCGAAGGGAAAAAGAATAGAAGTTCATTTAGCAGTAATAAAAAATTGCATTTATTTCAATTACAAGTTAAAGCAATTTCATTTCATATCACACACATAGTTGTAATTGGGAAAGTCATAATCTCCACAAGATCTTGTTTAACGTTAACACACACTGCTGCTACTGAGACCCCCTTCGGTAATGACTGACCATGGGATTGCACCTAGAAAGTTACCCTTCCAGGGACAAGTCCGGGCAAGGTTGTTTATGGAAAACCAGCAGTCACCCATGCATACCGGTCTCCCTTCTCCATGCCACCAGTGTTATCCAAAGGGAAAGGCAAAGGCTGATACAGCTTGGCACCAGTGACGTCGCAACTCATTTCTACAGCTAAGTGAACTGGAGCAACGTGGAATAAAGTGTCTTGCTCAAAAACATAACACGCAGCCTGGTCCGGGATTCGAACTCACAACCTCACGATCGTAAGCTCAACGCTCTAACCACTGAGCCATGCGCCTTCCCAACGCTAGCTATAGTGATATAGATATACACATATGTATATATATATATATATATATATATATATATATATATATATATATATATATATATATATATATATATATATATATATATATATATATATATATATATATATATATATATATATATATATATATATATATATATATATATATATATATATATATATATATGTATGTATATATATATATATAGGTAAGTGGTAGGTTTGCCTCGATCCTTCAGGGTTACAACGGCTATCTAGTCCAACGAAAATGCTTTTTCTTGTATTTGTTGCTCCATTCTCCAAGTAAATATATATATATATATATATATATATACCACCGCCCTCTCTCCTCCCCCACACCAATCCCCTAACCGTACCCCCTTCCCACTCCGTTTCCACCCTGTCACCCTACCCCTTTGTCGGAGGATCCTACGGGGCCTTCCGTCGCCTCCAGCTCGATCCCACTACCCACCCCTATCCGCTTTCAAACGCGCCCGCAACCTACGCGATCTACTGGTCCGCAGTACCTTCTCCTCTTCCTCCCCACCCCCACCTGGCTCCTTCCCGTGCTCCAGATCCCGCTGTCACACCTGCCCCTTCGTCACCAACACTACCTCTGTCACAGGATCGAACCTACAAGCTCATCACATTCCACACAGTTTCACCTGCACCTCCTCCAACCTTATTTACTGCATCAAATGCACCCTATGCAACCAACTCTACGTGGGGCAGACGGGCCGCCGGCTGGCCGACCGTTTCACCGAACACCTAAGGGACGTTCGACTAGGTTCGGACTCCCCCGTCGCCCGTCACTTCCACTTGGCCAACCACTCTCCCTCTAACATCTCCGTTTTTGGCCTCGCCCTGCACCATGGGTCCACTCCCTCGCGACTCCACTTGGAGCAACGCTATATTTTTAACCTTAATTCTTCTTTCCCCTTCGGACTCAACGCAGCCCCCTCCTCCTTATGACTCTCCCCTTTACGTCTATACAACCCTTTTTTTATTTTTTATTTTTATTTTTTACCCCCCCCCCCTCGTCTCCTTTACATTATATCCATTATTCTCTTGTTATTACACTCACTACATTTTTCCACTTTTTATCTCACCCCTACCTACACGCACACATACCCACATACAAAAAATACACGCACCCATACACACACATGTAAGCACACCTATCCCCAACACACCACACACACACAACACATATGCATGCACTCACACGCTCAGACTCGCCCACACACCTATACAAAAGCACATACACACGCACACTTGCGCATACACACACACGCTAACAATCACGCAAACATACACACACACACACACACACACCCAAGCATACACACCCTTGCACACATAACCCACATATACCCCCATTCACAAATACCTCCCACACACCTGACAACCCATACATACCCCCATTCACACATACCTCCCATACACCTACACACACACCTCCCACACACCTTACATATATACCGCCCACATACATGCGCGCCCTCACACACACATATAGACGAACGCACATATACACACACACACCCATATATACGCGCACGCCTACATACACAGCTTCATACACATGCACACACATACACACAGGAGTGCACACAAAATAACACACATACCTGGCACACATCCTTACGCTCTGACATACGCACGCACACACATAAACACACCTCTCACATACACAAAACCACACACACACACACATACACAACACACATACACATATACACACATGCACACACGCACACACACCTCTCACATATACAATACTCACTCACATACATAACACACACGCACGCACGAAAACATACACAATATACACATACACGCACGCACAAAAAATATACACACACGCACACGGAAACACACATACAGACACACATAAACACACACACACCCGTACCTAATACTCACAATCCCACACACACACACACATCCACACACATACACACACACGCACACACCCACATGCACACACACTTCTCACCAACACTACACACTCACACAAACACGCATACAATCACACACACATGGGCATAAACAACACACGCACATACAATAGCAAACGCACGCACACACACGTACACAGCAACGCACATATACACAACATACACATACACACAAACACACACGCACGTTCAAAAAACATACACATACACACACGCGCACATACAAAATACACACACACACGTACACGTACCCAACACCTACAACCCCACACAAACACGAACACACACATACTAAAAAAACCGCCTGTTGACCTCCTACCTAACACTGTCTATAAGCATCCACTAACCATTGCTGCTACTAATTCCTTCCACTACGTCATACACACACACACACACACAAACACACTAACAGATAAACCACCAAACCATACACACACACACACACACATACATACGCACACACACGTTCTGTTATCAGACACACACTCGCAGACTCTCGCGCACGCACAGATATTCTTCTCCCTTTTTCACTCTCCTGTCTTAGAAAGAACTTTTCCCCTACCACCTCCTCTTCCGGTCTTTTCACAATGTAACCTCGTGGGCATCGGTACCATTTTCCTCTTTCTCCGTTCTTCCATTCTCCGAACTTTCCATCTTTCCGACGAAGGGCTACGCCCGAAACATCATACACTCTCTCTTTCCTTTCCCGAGCGTCCAATAACACTATCCGTATCACGTCCTCACTTTGTTGTTTTTTGTTATTGTTTTTTTGAACTTATATATATATATATATATATATATATATATATATACTGGGTGTCCCAAAATTAAGGCGACTGAAGTTTCGGGCTTCGATAACTATCAATAAATGGGATAAGATATGAAAATTATATATCATTATAAAAGCTTAGTGTATCTTCTTTTTGTTTCAGACTAAATAAATTCAGATTTATTAATTAGATAATGGCTATAGACCGAAATACAATCATAACCATCTACAAAGGAGGCGAAGGTAATACAGCTATAACAAAAAAAGCTTAAAATTAACCTAACAACAGTCTGGAAAATTGTCAAAAAATTTCAAGAGACTGGTTTCACCACTGATTGAAGTGTGCAGACCCTACAGCTTGTCAAAAGTACCAGAGAAAAGATACGACGAAATCTTCGTCATTCTGTCAGAAAACTTTCTGCCAAACATCGATGTATCGAGTGTTGAAGAAGGAGCTTAATATCCACCCCTGCAAGATGACCGTCGTCATGAGCTCACGCAAGTTTAAAAAGCCATTAGACTGGAGAGAAGTCTTATTCTGCGTCAGATTGCTGAACTCACGCTGCCCAGTTTGGTGTTCATTGATGAAAAGAAATTTGACATCGAACTACTAGAATGACAGACTTTGGAGTGTATCTAGCTCTGTCGAGGGTAGCCTCGTAAATCGACGTCAAAATTCACGGTCAGTCACGGTTTGGGTGGCTGTGATAGCTATTGGAAGGTCACCTCTCGTTTTTGTGTCCTTGTAACACCCAGCGACACATTAGCGACCTTGTGGAAGCTGAATTGCTTCCATGGACGAATGAGCACCTTCAATATATATGAAACAGGCTTCTTTCAGTTTCCGTCCACCAAATCCACTCAAAAGGCTTTGGTCGAGTAGGAGCTATAGTCGAAAATACTTACTCAAGCGAACTTCTTGCCACTCAGAAATATCCAAATGTATGTACATACACACATGTACACACACGCATACACATGCACACACGCATGCATATATATACACACGTATCGACTGAGTTTGCATATCTTTTCGACGATATGTGTTGCAGTTAGTCACTCAATAGAACTGTAGTAACGCCGTGCGCATGCGTAGTCTCACGCATGCGTGGAATTCAACATCCAAGCTTTCCCGCTTCATTCTGTCTCTTTCTTACTGGCCAGCGATTGAGCATGGACGTGTCTAGCTCGTTCCATCTTTCGAACTTACGCTAGACAGCTCACATCAACATACCAACAACCATGTTCTCACACACAGAAGGCGCCTCAACAAACAAGATTAAAGCTGTATATTTTCCACCATAAATAAATATTGTTGAGTTGGTAGTTTGGAGTTCTGCGTTTCATTCAATTCCTAATTTAATATAGGAAAGTCAGGTGTACATCTAATGATGTATAACCCACTTTCCTATAGAACTATCTACTCATTGCATGATAGGATAAGCAAGCATGAAGATATTTCGGAAGCATTCGTAAAATTAACAGAATCCACAAGCGAATTCATTGTAACAAGATACGTGTGCAGTGTTTCGGAGGAAGAAGTGAGGAAATGACAGAGTTTTCCTTTGCTTGCTTTTAGACACAAGGCCTGTTCTTAGACTGTACGTGGGATATCATCATTTGGAAGTGTGTCAACCATTCGGCCTTTTATATAAGTGAGTGTGTGAATGAGTGACTGACTGACTAACGGACTGATTCTGTGTGTGTGTGTGTGTGAGAGAGAGTGAGTGAGTGAGTTAGAGAGTGAATGAGAGAGAGAGAGAGAGAGAGAGAGAGAGAGAGAGAGAGAGAGAGAGAGAGAGAGAGAAAGTCAGTATAATCAGACAGAACTTTTCCCCATGGAAAACGCATAAATGAATAAAGTTAAGCTGAAGTTGATATAGTAAATGGTTTTATTATCCAAAATAATATAAAAATATATACGTAATAGTTGCAAAACAGATAAATTCTTCAGTTTATATCTCATTTAAAAAAATATATAATCTTTAAAAAAAAAAAAAAACTACTTCTTTTATCGATTCTTTATTTATTCGTTTGTCCCATTTTTGAAGACATGTAAACACATCCTACTGTTTCATTTTAATTTCTACAGGAAACTGCCGTCGCGATGTCTTGGGCTAGTTTCTTGTTTTCTCTCTGTTGTTTACAAATGGGAATAAACATTCTATCATTATTACTTCTCCACTGTATTAATCGATTGAAGAGTTCCTTTACATGTTATGGGTTGAAAGCGGATTGTTCGGGCGTGGCACATCCCTTTACGGGTTATTAAAAATGGCAGGTAAGTGAAACAATGTGCTTCAGCCTGAAACCAAATATGTCTCGCATATTCGAAGTATACCATCAAGTTAGGGACATTGCATTGTGCATTCAAATCTTACTGAAGCCGAATTTGTTTTTCATCTTTCCTAGGGTTAGTAAAATCAAGGATTCAAAGTTTGGCACAAGACTAGCACATTTAAAAAAAGGGGGAAATCAATAAAGTTGACCCGAAAGGATAAAAGGCAAACTCGACTTCAGCAGAATTTGAACTCAAAAACGTAAAGAGTCGGAAGAAATTCCACTCAAAGCTAACGATTCTGTCAGTTCGATTGGTAAAAAATAATGGCTCCGAATACATTGGAATTGTTTGTATATAATTTTACTATATTCTACGAAAATTGCCCTTGTACTTAATCGAAATGAAATTATTTTCATTTATAGGAATTGCGTTGCTGAAGAATTTGTGTCTGCTACCAGCTAATGACTTTTAATATTCATCAATTCGGTCTACCTTCAAATATTCTTAAAGCATGCAAGTCAAAGAAAAGTTTATAGGTATTTTTTAAGAATTCGAGAAGCGACATCCATCTGGTAAAATAGAGGATTCGATTCAGTGACATATAGAATTCACTTTCATATTTCTACATCTTGCGTTCAAATCTCAGACTAAATCTAACTTCGCCTTTTTTTTTTTTTTTTTGCGACTTTCGGTGACCATACATAAAGTATTAATAATATACAATGTAACCTAACAAATCTGGAAATTCACTTAGTTAAATTAGAAAATACCAGACTAACAACATTAATAATTTTCACTCGCCCTCTCTCCAAAACAACCTTAATTAATTTTTTTTTCCCTTTTTTTTTTTCTTTTTTGTACTCGCTGTCATACATTGTCGTTAATACATATTTTCCCTCCAAAAGTTCAGAAATATAAACTAGAATCCCATGAATCATGCTGCTAATGTTTATTTTTACTGTTTAAATGTACTACATGTACTATTAATGAATTTTCTTTCTGAATAAGAAAAACTTGTCATCTAAATATGGAATATTCCCAAAGCCAGCATGTGTTGGTTTCAAAGGATTCCAAATCATTAGACATCTGTGCATTTTGAAACAGTCACAAGAGTATCGGATAAAACATCTCTTGGTATTTAACTATCTCATCACTGCACATTCTGCGTTCAAATCTCGACGAGGTCGACTTAACCTTTGGTACAATCGCAAAGCGATAAAATAAGTACCAGTAATATACTAGGGTCACTATAATTAACTATTCCCCTTCCATAAAATGTGTATCCACAAGAGCGGGTTAAGTTCATTTATCTACATTAAATATTGACTTTGGGCCCAATTGGCAGACAAATTAATGCAATTGTGTATTAATAGAGAACGTTGCCGTGCAAATAATGTTGTCTTTTGTGTGAGCGACACACTTTCATTTTATTATTAGAATTGCTTGACATCGTGCTGTCTCTAAAATCTGTGGCAATTAGGTCGCCTTTATGTGGCCACAAAACCTACATGCTAGAAATAGCAGTGTCAAATTTCCTTCAAACCACTCCCAACTACAGCGCTTCCTCTACGACGGAATGTTGGGAACCTACAAAAATAGAGATGGGAGGTGGGGGTCTGCCGTCCAAAATGTATAATTTCTCAGCTATATATAACACTCAGTTATTTCAACTTATCACTTGAGAGATTACATTGGGAGAAAGAGTTTGTTGTTGATTAATAAAATCATTGTATTGAGTAAATAGGCCAGGGGTTGGTGAAAAAAAACTCATTTATAAAAAAAAAAGAGTTCGTTTATATATAAAAAAGGGATATACTGTCCTACACTCTCTCTCTCTCTCTCTCTCTCTCTCTCTCTCTCTCTCTCTCTCTCTCTCTCTCTCTCTCTCTCTCTCTCTCTCTCTCTCTCTCTCTCTCTCTCTCTCTCTCTCTCTCTCCTGTAATCAGGGGTATACTTTCTTTTTATTTTATCTTTAAAAAATCCCAAACGAGTCGAAAAGCCACTCAGTGTTAGAAAACGCTGTGAGTTTCGAGTCTAGTGAGATGGCTCAAAGTGATCTAGAAGTAAGAAAGAAAGTTTGTACGAGCACTTCCTGTAGTAGTTACGATAGAATAGAAACGATTAAGACTGACGATGTCACGTCACTGTGACAGGGGATCAATCAAATTACAGACTCCCTTCTGAACCCGGTCGAGGAGATCCATGTGACAAGATGGATATAGAAAGGATGAGATCGCCATGGCTTGGATCAATGCTGACTAGGGGCTAAAAAACAACCACTCCCTTTGGAAAAGAAATTAAAGATGTATCAACTTTCCATATCTACCCAATACATATATACAGACACACACACTTAAAAAAAATAATAACTCCCAGACTTTACCCTACTCTTGTGTCTTATTTGGAATGAATTCAAGGAATTGTTCAACATTGTACGAATCGGTTTTAATACCAAGTTCCTCTGAGAGTTTTATCAACGACTTTTTAGCAGTTATTGGATCGGGTTCAATTACAGCTATACTTGAAAAAGGTTCTTCTTCTTTATCTTCTGAAAGAGGCTTTTCAAGAAATTGATTGTATCGTATTTTCTTGGATTCGTGTTTGGCTAGAATTAAATTCATATTTTGCTTGTCTTTGAAAATATGAGCATGCTCTGAAACCAAACACATAATCCCCGCTAAACACGTTTGACTATATTTACATTTTACATGTGGTTCGATACCCAGAGATATTAATAAGGCACAAAACATAATATCAACGCCATAACAGAACTTGATCCAATCTCTGAGATAGATGCCGCCCATTCGAGCATTAATCTCACAAAGTTTTGGTCCCGTCACTGACATAATCATTTCCACGTTAAAAACACCGCTTTCTAAACCGATTTCAAGACAACATTGGTAAGCAGCAACGATCAGTTGGTTTTGCTTTTCATCTGAAAGAATTGAAGGCAAAAGAGCTGCCGTTTCTGTGAAATTTGGTAACCTGGTTGGACCGTTATCCGACACAAAAGCTGCAATTAATTTACGCTTATATATTATGATATCCACATCATGTTCCGTGCCTTGTAAGTAATCCATCAATATAAAAGATCGACCTAGACATAAACCAACACCAGACATTTCTAAGTCCGATAACTGCTGATAATACTGTTGGCACTCTTCTTCGTTTTGTACAAGTTTGACCCCAACTGCACTCGAGCCATATTCCAATTTTAATACCAACGGTAAGGAAGGCTTGTTGTTTTGGAAGATTTTGGAGATATCTGACTGTGTGTTAATTTCATAAACGTTTGAAGAGTACAAAAACGTACGTGGCCAATGAGGAATATCTCCCTTTCGCTTCTGTAGCCATTTAAAAGTAAGGTATTTGTTTTTTGCAATGGTGCATGCTTTATAATTTGATCCTGCTAGGTTCAAAATTTCGCATATCGCTGCTGCAAGACGAATATTTTCATCCCAGAAAGTAATACAGCCGTCAATTGTTATACCTCTAGCTTGAAGCTTGGCAATAATTTCAGTGGCATTTTTATATGTCCGTTTCAAGTCAGTCAAATCATGTGGTATGAAAGTGATATCTTGACTCAAGTTTTGAGGTTTCTCTGTATTTACCAACACAATCTGTGGAATAAATTAACAAAAATTTTTAATATTTTGGGAAAATATAAAATACATGGAAATATAAGAATACAATTATCGTTGCTGTCATAAATCTAGTAGTTCTATGATCAACGAGGTTCCAACTGTTGACATCCCGTAATATTAAGGGCGTTTGGGACTTATGTTATCTAAGGTCTTCGCTTGCTGTCATTTTTGCCATCTTCTTCTTCGTTGTTGATATTGTTTTGGATGGTAGGATATAATTTTAGAGATTTTTTGGCTGTTATTTCAAATCTCGATCAGCTTTGTAGAATATTCTTCATAGTCCTTAGGCATAGAGTAAAAGAGTTTGGGGAAAATTCTCCTTACTTATACTGACTATAAAGTCATTAAGAACATCAATCAGTCACTTTTTCATTAGGTTAACGCGCAGTTTATCGTCGTGAAAAAGTGAAAGTAAATTGTTCTTAAAGAATGAAAGTATGGTAAGATAGAAACTGGAAGTGACAACAGTGACATCCGTAATTTCATGTAAACACTGTATATGACATAACCAATGTATCCGATAGATAAACGTACATATATTTAATATTACATGAAAAACGTACATATATTTAATATTACATGAAAAACGTACATATATTTAATATTACATGAAAAACGTACATATATTTAATATAAGATGAAAACAAAAATCACGTTTGCAGGAAAGCATAAAAGTCATTGATGCATGAAATGAAATTCGCGATTAGTTTTTCACGATCTTTAAATCTGTTTTGCCACTCATGCTAACGGAGATATGATAGCAATAAAACATTGCTAGTCCCATATTGTTGCCTAAGCCTTTTGTTGACGAGCACCCATCGCCCTTCTATAGATGTATAGATGTATGTATGCTATCAATCTCGTGAGTATAGAAGTTACTGAGGCCCACATAAAAAGCCCAACCGTAGGTTACCGAACGCGTTCTATAAAATTTTGGTAAATCCCTATTGTCACTTCTGATGTCTAATGCAATTTATTTTCTCCGTTTTATAATAGTAAACTGCTTATTAACCTTTCGTTCATTACAGATTCGGTTATTTTGTTTATATGTAGCGTACCACTTATATTAGAAGCCACGAAATTATAATGCAAGGGGTCTAAATCAGGAGTGAATAACACAAATAACTCAAAGCTCGTCGGTTCCCACGAGGCCACTCGCCTTCACCCATTTCTGACAATAAAAGATCTGAATTGAATTGAATATTGAAATGACAGATTGCTTGACAGATATGCCAAGCCAACCATTATAAAAACAGCAAACAAGCTAGGAAATATACTGCAAATATTCACCTTAATTCCGTAGTCTCTGGTATCCTTCAAAGTAAACCGTTTTCCGTACGATCCATCACCGACGAAAAGCACAGTTTTACCTTTCACCAGAAAACGTTCGGATCTTGAAATCATGGTATTCACCAGTTCTTTGGCAGCTTCTCCAATTTTATCTTTGTTGATGAATTCGTTAATTTGGCAGTTTATCATGCAATCGTGTCCATTTACTTCAATTAACACGGGTTCGAATTTTGACTGATTTTTCCGCACTAAAAAGTCAAGTCCTGAAATTTAGAGTAGTTTTATAGGTCATATAAATCAAGGTCATATAGGTCATATGTATTCAAGTATTTTCTTATTTAATTCTATTTTCGGATTCATCTACCATAACTCAAAAGAGATTGTGAATACCGTGTTAAAAGCTTAAACTTAGATTTAAATGCTAAGTTTAACTTTTTGTATTCTTTTCTAAAACGATCCTTCTTACCAATTACTTTCAACGTTTCTCATTAGTTATTTCTAAATATTTATAGCCACCTGTATCTACACGTTTTATTATTTAGGCCTACTCACCTCATAAACACATCCCATTTCCCTCAAATACTCGTTTGTTTCTTTTACTAAGTCTTCAATCACAAATTCCATCGTAATTTATTCGTTAAATTCATGCACTGTTTCCACTAAGGAATTTTAGCTGATCTTCATTTCTTAATGAAGAGTTAGTTTTATAAAATGTTGAAGCAGGTGAGTGGAGCAGTGAAATCTGTAAAGCGTCAGACAAAAAACCTTGTCGCATGTAGCTATCAGCTACGCCCTTATACCCTGAGCTCAGATCACGTAAATATCAATTTTATTTTTCATCCTTTGAGTACATAATAGACATTCCCCAAATTAATAATAATTTACATCTATTTAAAAAAACGATATAGGCGAGTGTATCGGTGGAGGGGAATTGACAAAATTTTCTTCGACTCTTTATTATGAATGAACCTTTATGCTTTGAGTTCAAACCACAAGCACTAACTTATCCTTGGAGGCGCAATGGCCCGGTGGTTTGGGCAGCGGACTCGCGGTCGGAGGATCGCGGTTTCGATTCCCAGACCGTGCGTTGTGAGTGTTTATTGAGCGAAAACACCTAAGCTCCACGAGGCTCCGGCAGGGGTGATGGTGACCCCTGTTGTGCTCTTACGCCCCAACTTTCTCTCACTCTTTCTTCCTGTTTCTTGAGTAACGCTACGATGGACTGGCGTCCCGTCCAGCTGGGGAAGGGGGACACATACGCCATAGAAACCGGGAAAGGCTTTGAAAGGGCGACGTTTATCGTTTAACTTATCCTTACATTTAGTTATATATATATGTATATATATATATATATATATATATACTTCTTTAGAAGTAATTGTCCCTTATGCTATCACCACTAGATAAGAAACAATAAAATCTGAGACAGTTAAAACTTTTGTCTAGAATCAATTACTAGCCTGATAGACTCGGCTATGTCAAGATGGATTTATGTATTCTTCCTCCCACTTGGATTTTTATGTATTCTCTCTCCCACTCGGATTTGAAATGTTGCCACATTTATAATATGTCTTTTCTACTGTAATTTTCTGCATTTTCGTGCAGCTGAAGATTGCTCTTCATATCGCATTTAATGTAATGCGAGCATTACTTAAATAAATTGGAGTAGCATGAAACGTGCGTACTGCAATCACCTTTGAAATCCGTGTTGCTTATTTTTTTATATATATATATATATATATATAAAGGGAAGAAATTTCATGCCTCATTCACTATTACAATGCGGTTACAATGACAGGATACGAAACTATCAATCACTCTCTTAGCCTGCTGCATTTTCTATTCGGCTTCAAATGGAAAATTTTTTGACAAAATAAAATTCTACAAAGAGTCTACAATGTTTTATACTTACCAATTATATCTGTCTGAGCACCAATTCCACCGCGTTCATCTTCGTTAAGTGAATAGTCAAAGGACATGATAGCTTTCAGAGTTCGTTCGGACATGCTGATTAACTTGTTCTTGATGTCTTTTATATTTTCTTCTGAGACATGCCAAGTTTTGAGAGATGATTCCAATGACTGTGGGACAGTGTTGTCTCCGTTGATTGGCTTACTCGACTTGCCAACGCCACAGACAATCTGAAAACAATTGGAAGGTTTAATTTACGAAGAAAAAGGGAGGGAGAAGTGTCAGTGGTGGTTAGAGTAGGGGTTTGTATCTTACCTCCAACCACCACCATTACGGGTTTGCACGATCAGATCAGTGATAATTTGATCGTGCACTTTTGTTGTTGGAAGTACTCCAGCTAGGACCAACCCACGCATGAACATATATACAAGAACGTATAATCACACATGCACACCACATATGCACACGTAAATACATACATACATATACGTGTGTGTGTGTGTGTAGGTAGGTAGGTAGGTACACTTACCTACCTATCTGGCATACATACTTATATATATACAAAAATACATACATACACAGACGTGCACAAACGTACACATACCAACAAAGAGAAACAAGCACATATACACAAATGCACAAACTCACACACACATATTATATACGTGTGTGTGTGTGTGTGTGTGTGTGTGTGTGTGTGTGTGTGTGTGTGTGTGTATACATACACACACTCAGACGTAAATAAACACATCAGATGTATACTCCCTAATATACATTTTCTTTAAACAAATGATAGTGTGTGATTTGAGTAAGTCTTAGTTTCCATCTCTAGCAGGCCAAGTCACCATGTAGAGGTTCCCTTGTTAGATATTATTGGTTAGCGAGATTAGTAAAAAATAGAATAGATAAAAATAAGAAAACTGTTTATTAGCTTGTTAGATCCCCTTGTTTTAATGTTTTGTGGACAACTTGTTTTACATATATGAGGATTCATCAGGTATAGATATTTATATGGATCGGATATTGTTGTGATGTGTTGCAAATGGTACAAAGTCAAACAAACTAACCTTTGACGTGTGTGGAAGGTCATCTGATGTCCGACACACTGTTGTTCTGACACGAAAGTTGTAATCTGTTTCAGAATAAAAAAAAGAATTAAAAATAAACAAAATGAAATAATACTATTGACTTGGGTGGTGGGGAGGGAAATAATCGAAGATATTGATTTATAACACAGGCAGAAGGCCACAGATTTATGGTGAGTTGGAGAATAATCGACAATTTGATTATTAACATACGCACAGGGTCAGAAATTTGGAGGAAGTAGACAGTCGGTAATAATGACTCGAGTACTTATTTTATCGACTCCCGGAAGAATCACGTCCAGTAAGAGACTCGACAACAATTAACGTCGACAACAATTAACTGGTTGGTCTATTCCAGAAGACTTTTGGTCTAGAGCCTAGGGATGACTTCCAGAAATCCATGTCCTGGCAATGCTACCAGGCGCATTGCCAGTTCAGGATAACCTCAACAGAAACGGTAGTACCATCAGCTGGACCTGCCTGAGATGTGTGTTGAATGAAGACAACGTCTGCGCATGCTCGTACAGTGCTCGTGCATTTCTAGCTTCTCGAGTTATGCCCAACAGCCTCTATCACGTGTAGGACGGTTCCAGCTATTGGTTAATTTCATTATTATTATTATTATAAGACGACAATTTGCCCGAATTATTAACCCACCGGACAACATGTTTAACGGCATTCCGTCTGTCTTTGCATTCAAAATACAAATTCTGCCCAGGTCGACTTTGCTTTTATCCTTTCGGGTTCAATGATACCAGTTGAGCACTGAGATCAATATAATCGACTAGTCCCCTTCAACAAAATTTCAGACCTTACGCAAAGAATTATTATCCTTATTATTATTATTATTATTATTGAGTGAGAGAGCAGTGCATGCCATCAAATTGACACTGGGATAAAATATACGAAGCCTGGTATACCCATCATGACTACCCATCTGATAAGGGTACACCAGGCACATGCATCGCAACCATATGTACGCAGCACGGTAAGATAAACAGGGCATGACCTTGCAAGTGAAGCCCAGTTGGAATTTTCTTCAGCTCGAGTAGCCCATCCCGCTCAAAAGGCCTCTGATTAAGGGTTGCTTAAAGATGTTTAACAAAACACCCATGTTGCCAGAGGTGAATTATCCAAACCCTCCAAAATTCCACTCAACACATGTCTACGATGCCCCTCCACTACTTCTGCTCGTGATCAGAGATGCACATATCGTCAGCCACTAACGAACATGCTGAACTGGTTATGGTCAAACAACTGACAAGCAAATCTGTGGTATTTAGCAAAATATTTGCTGTAGCCCATCTTTTATACCAAGACAAAAGAATGTACATGATAACACTTCCAATCAGTTAAGATCAGAAGCCATGAGAGCCACTGTCTGGTACAGTATCATTATTATCATTATTATTATTACTACTACTACTACTACTACTACTACTACTATTATTGTTATTATTATTATTATTATTATTATTATTATTATTCAGTAGTTTTATTTTTATAACGTGCTTTCACTTCACTACCGAGCGCAGCTCTGTGCGCCTTGGGTATGTGCTGTGGTTTGCTGTGGTGCTCTTATGTTTACTGTATTGAAAGTGTTTTGCGTAGAATGTGTGCAGTACCCAGTAGTGCAATTTTCTGTATGTTATATATATTTGTAAGTCCTGGTGTTTTTGTTATGTATTTGTCTGAATATTTTTTTATTATACCTAAGGCACCTACTATGATAGGAATTGTTTCTGTTTTTAGATTCCACATTCGAGTTATCTCTATTTCCAGGTCTTTGTATTTTATTATTATTATTATTATCATTATTATTATTTGGCGCCTGGCACCTAGAATGTTGTCTGGAGTTCACATTCCTCAACCAGTCGGGCAATGAGATCGGTGGATGTTCCACTTTAGAAATTTAGAGGGGATTAATGGCGGGAAAGTGCGACGACGTTCTCGGAGAGACTCTGGGTGCCGATGAGAACGACTGGCTAGTCTGTTCCGGGGGACTTCCCGGTCGGGGACTAACATGGATAATTTCCAGATGTTTGGCCTGGCAGTGCTACCAGAGGACTCTACCGGTTCGAGATAAACTCTACAGGCACGGATGTGCTGTCAGTCGAGCTTGTCCGGGCATTGTTGGCTTATGAGGTTATGTCGAATAGTTGCTGTCACATTGAATATTGTAGTCCTAGAAATGCGTTCTTCCTGGAACCAAAACGTGACGAGCATCACAAGTGGAAACACATTAATCATAGATCTGCCCAGTCCGGACGACGTGAGACAAGACATCGAACATAAACAACTGATGAGATTTTAATATAGATGATATTAGACAAAGGTATTGAGCTCACCTTCAGTGACAGGTAAGTTGTTAATGCATTCTTCTAAAATCACTGCATCACCTTCTTCTAGTCTATGGTAAACTGAAACTGCTGTTTCCACTAATTCTTCCACATTGGGTTCGTTGAAAGACACCAGTTTACTTCCAAACCATGAAGGACCGGAGGGTTTTATAACAAGCTGGAATGAGAAGAAATGGAGAGAAAAAAAGAATAACGTCTTAATATATTTTTACTTTTCATAAATTAAGTACCAGCCAAGAGTCAATTTCTGGGGGAAGGTACATAATTAATAATAATAATAATAATAATAATAATAGAAGAGAAAAAATGCTTTCTAATTGATGCATCAATACCAGCAGATGACAACGTCTCTCTAAAAGAAATGGAAAAACTTTCAAAATACAAAGACCTGGAAATAGAGGTAACTCGAATGTGGAATCTAAAAACAGAAACAATTCCTATAATAAAAAAATATTCAGACAAATACATAACAAAAACACCAGGACTTTGAACTCAGAATGAAAAGACGTGTGTGTGTGTGTGTGTGTGTGTGTGTGTGTGTGTGTGTGTGTGTGTGTGTGCGTAAATATCATCAATCCGTCGGTTCCGTGGAACAATCCGTTGTTCCAGTTGATCCGATCAACGGAACAGCCAACTTGTGAAATTAACGTACAGGTGGCTGAGTACTCCACAGACCCGCATATGCATAAGGTAGTTAACAGGGAGATTCAGCAGGACTCAGGATGTGACAAGACTGACACTTTGGATCGCAGGTACTATTCATTTTTGTTAGCTGAGTGAACTGGAGCAACGTGAAATAAAGTATCTTGCTCAAGGACAAAAATGCGCTGCCAGGAATCGAACTCACGACTTTATGATCGTTAACCGAATACCCTAACTACTAAGCCGCCAGTTAGCTTCAATACGAAGATATGCAAATAAACTTCTGAACGGCATGCATGTATGCTTCTAACGTTTACACTTACCTTACTGAAATTGTGGGTGGCTAAAAACGCTTCGATTTTATCCTTGAAGGTCAACTGCAGTTGTTTGTCGGAAATGTTTTCTGGTATGATTTGGACGGTGATCCGTAGCTCTCTCGTATCCAATACGACGTTAGAATGTTTTATAAATGCCAACGTGGTAGGATAAGGTACGCCAGCCTGGGCAGCCAATGTTCGAGTCAGCAGTTTGTTATCGGTATAATTCAACAGCTTCAATGAACTACTCATAGGACAGTCCAATTCTTGTTCAAGGATTTCGCCTTCCGTGTGTGCATTTCCAGTGCAGTTGGCCGTGAAGAAATTGACGAAGTACGTCACACGACGTGGCGGTTGATACATCTCTAGACAAGTGTGGCCTCCTGTTGGGATAGAAGAAGTGAAAATGCATGAGTGATGTTCTTTGCTAGGTATAGTCAAGCCTTTAGGAAGTTTTCTATGGCAATTAAGGGGCCCTGGAGTCCGATCCCACCAAGTGATTTTCTGCGTAACTGTTTTGCATCAGCACAAACCATCAGAGTAGACGGAAAATGGGTGGAAGCCCGTCAAATGAACTATGTTTATAAGTAATAAAGTCATGATATATATATATATATATATATATATATACATACATCTATATATATATGAGAATGAAGAGCACACACGTACATACACACTCGCGCGCTACGCACATGCACATAGATATAGATACATTCATACATACGCACATATATGTAGTTGTTGTAGGCATCCGTAGGTCTCTCGAGACCGTGGATTTACGCCCGAAGAAATCGTTCAGCTGCTGATGGTAGTGCAGCTTTCGTTGTGGCTGTACAGGCCCACATGGCAACCACGCATACAGAGACTGCATTTGAAGGAGCTCTCTGTCGGCGCTACTGATTTTTCCTTCCGTCGAGTGTGCTTTTCTTTGGTGGTGAGTTCCTGTTTTCCTTCCGCTCTCTTCATATATAATCTATCAGAGAGCTCATTCAACAAGAAGCAAATTTACGTTTAAAGCAGTAATATAAACGAATAAAATCATGTCATTCATATTAACTTAAATATCACTTTTCTCTTTTACTTGTTTCAGTCATTTGACTGCGGCCATGCTGGAACACCGCCTTTTTAGTCGAGCAAATCGACCCCAGGACTTATTCTTTTGAAGCTTAAGTACTTATTCTATCGATCTTTTTTGCCGAACCGCTAAGTTACGGGGATGTAAACACAACAGCATCTGTTGTCAAGCGATGTTGGGGGGGGGGGGACAAACACAGACACAAACATACACACACATACATATACATATATATATATATATATACACATATATACGACGGGCTTCTTTCAGTTTCCGTCTACCAAATCCAATCACAAGGCTTTGGTCGGCCCGAGGCTATAGCAGAAGACACTTGCCCAAGGTGCCACGCAGTGGGAATGAATCCGGAACCATGTGGTTGGTAGGCAAGCTACTTACCACACAGCCACTCCTGCGCCTATATATATTTTTTTTAATATATTTCCTCTGAGTATATACTTGTGTTTCTACTAATTGCAGCAATTACATAATTAGTGTGGAGATGCATTAGTGGACAACGAGAAAGCCTTGACAGTAAATTATTTCGTATTTATAAAACCGATTAACTATGGCGATTAACACCGAAAACAACTTCACGAAAAGAGCGTTAAGAATCGAAATTAGATATTAAAAATAAGTATATAAAAAATTAAAATTAACTTGCAGAAATGAGAATTATAGTCATGTTATTAATATTAGTTTCAAATTTTGACATAAGACCAGTAATTTCGGGATAGGGGCTAAGTCGATTACATCGACCCCAGAATTCAACTGATACTTATTTAATCAACCCTAAAGGATGAATGGCAAAGTCGACTCCGTCCGTATTTGAACTGAGAATATTAAGTCGGAAGAAATGCTGTTAAGCATTCTGCCAACTCATCGCCTTAATAATATGAATAATATTAGACACGATTATGCAAGGCGACGAGCTGACAGAATCATTAACACGCCGGACAAAATGCTTAGCAGCATTTCGTCCGTCTTTGCACTCTAAGTTCAAATTCCGCCGAGGTCGACTTTGCCTTTCATCCTTTCGGAGTCGATTAAAATAAGCACGAGTTGAGCACTGGAGGCGATACAATCGACTTATCCCCTCCCCCGAAATTACTGGCCTTGTGCCAGCATTTGAAATCATTATTAGAAATAGTCATAAGGTGGCGAGCTAGCAGAATCGTTAGCACGTCTTTGCGTTCTGAGTTCAAATTCCGTCGTGGTCGACTTTGCCTTTCATCTCTTCGGAGTGGATAAAAATAAGTACCAATTGAAAACTGGGGTCGATGTAATTGACTTACCCCTCCCCAAAATTATTGGCTTTGAATGACAAAACTTGAAACCAATATAAGAAATGATCATCTCAGGAATATAACGAAAATATCTTTTTATCGTAAAGTATCGTTGTAGGGAGCTCGACAGACATGAAATGAATTTATGTTCTAAGTAATAATATAACGGTTTCAAATTTTGGCACAAAGCCTGCAATTGTACGGATCGAAAATTAATCGATTACACTGATCCCACTGCTCAAATGGTACTTATTTTATTGACCTCGAAAGGAAGAAAGGCAAAGTTGACCTAGTCTCAATTTGTTCTCAGAATGCAAAGTGCTGGAAGAATGCCGCTAAGCATTTTGTTCGACGCGCTAGAGTTTCTGCAGACTCGCTACCTTCACAACAATAATGTAATGAAATGAAATTATGGTTGATACGAACGAACATTATAGAATAAAATTATGTAATACATATTAAGGTGAATATATACTTATATTAAATATATTTAAAGTATGTAATATGTACGAGAGACTAGCATCCTAGCCAAGTGGCAAGGTGCCTCACATTTTCTTGATCCTATAGAAACAGGAGTGAAATACCAACACAGCGGATAATACAGTTTCAATGGGGAGAGAATTAAGGAAATGAGATCAGAAATCTAGATTAGCAGATTAAACAACTTACCTTTATAGAAAGCTATGGCCTTGTTGATGTACAAAGAGAATTTGGAACTTTGTGTAGAAGATGGTTCCTTGCTAAGCCAGGAATCTGAAAGAACCAGTAGCATATTTCCAGGACATTGTTCTCCTCCTTCTAACAGAACACTCAAACATTCAACAGGAGATGATAAAATGGTGATTGAAACCTGTTCATGGGAGAAAGTCTTAACTTTGGATGTTCTGTCTTGCGTCTCCGGAAAACCGGTTTCGAATAATGAATGCTGCAATGCTTTGTAATATTGTCGAGGAATTTCTTCATTAATTCTTGATAGAATTCCAGGAACTTCCCAACATTCATAATTCCACAACGGACATGTATACTCATCAAAACCTTCTGCATCTTCCTGAAACAGGAATAGAATAAAAGAAAATAAATGGAAAATATAATGAATTTCTCTCATTTTCTAAACAAAACTAACCAACGAGCGAACCTATAATTGTTTCTCACCTGTTTTGATTTGTGGTACACTGAAAACAATAAAACTGCTGGCATACTTCGTTTGGAAAGTTAAAAAGAAAAACGACTTTGTTTTAAAGTAGGAAATTCAGAAAAAAAATTAAGAAAAACTATTGGTCATCTTATTTTATTAAACGTATTTGTATCGAAATTTTTCAAAATGATCAAGCATTAGTAAGGACTTTCTAAAGTCTTAAGGTATATCTTGAAGATTTCGTTATGCACTTAGATAACCCCTTGAGACCATCACCACTGCGCATCTTTCTATGCTGTGGTTCAACTTGCTAAATATAGTAACTTCGTCTTCCTCAAACCACAACCTACCACCTAAGAAAATATTGTAATCCTAGATGCAATATTTATTGAAAAAACAAAGGAACATGAGGACGGTCACATCTGGAAGGTCTTTCATCACAGGTCAAGTCGACCAGAATTCATGAGAGGTTACAAACCAGCAAACTTTCATACAAATTTTAGAAAAAGTCAATGTAACAATGTGGTGTCTGCACGTTTCTCAAGGGCACCAGCAAAGTTTATTTGCGTCAACCCGGAATCGAAACCGACCACATAGAGATAAAAAGATAGTCAGAGAGAGAGAGAGAGAGAGAGGCTGGGGGTAAGAGAATATGTAACAAAGACAGAAGAAGGACCGATTGACAAATGTTTCACGGTTAGCGATGATTGAGGTTGCATCAGTTTTTCCTTTTTGTTTTTTTTTTAACAATGGCCGATATGAAAACAAAGACACTAACAGGAGTGGCCAGGAAAAATATATTGCACCACTAAGAAGTAAGAGTTACTGTATAATTGGTAAATGACAGGCGGTGAGTCTGAATGGACCATTTGAAACTGTAAACATCAAGCAGTTGGTGGGACACAACCTAAGCATCCATCTCTTTAGTTTTCTTTTATATCTTTTACTTGTTTCAGTCACCGGGTTGTGGCCATGCTGGGGTACCGACTTGAATGATTTAATCAAACAAACCAATCCCAGTACATATTTGCGTGTCTGGTACTTATTACTTATTCTGTGGGTTAATTTTGTGAAACTTCTAAGTAACTGGGATATAAACAAACCAACACCAGTCGTCAAGCGGTGGGAGTGGGTTGACAGATACAAACACAAATACACACATACACCATATACACATATATGACGAGCTTCCGCACAGTTTCCGTCTAACAAATTCACTCATAGGTATTGGTCTGCCCGAGGCTACAGTAGAAGTTGGTAATCTTATAAATACAATCAACTAAAGCTTTCAATAGATAATCTGTACCACTAGATAATCTGTACCACGTGACACAAATAAAAGTGTTGATATAGATATTACAAACGTGTGTACCTGTGTGTTTGTGCTTATATGTGTGTGTGTGAAAATACTTACTTGAACTTCTTCGTAAATGTCTTCTTCAGTCACCCATCTTGTTGGAGTTTTCTTGGTATCAAGACTTTCATTTACAGAATTGGTAACAGCTTCCATCGTTTACTAACAAATAAGATATTCTGAAGAAAGAAAGAAAAATAATGATATTATCTGATTTAGTCATAAGGCCGGTAATTTTGAGATTAGGGAGTTAATGGATACCATCAGTCCCAATGCTTCCAAAGTACTTCATTTTATTGACACTGAAAAGATGAAAGCAAAGTTGACCGGAACAGGATTTGAACTCAAAAAGTAAATACCGCAAAACAATTTCCCACCCCTCTATCTTTAGTAACTGTTTCAGACTTAGGCTACAGGCTAGCAGTTTAGCGGGAAGGAAGTTATTTGACATCATCAGCCCCAATACGCCCATGGTACTTTATTTTATCGTTTTCGGTAGGATGAAAGGCAAGGTAAGCCTCGGCTTACTCAGAGCATAAAGACAGACGAAATACCACTAAGCCTTTCGCTCGACGTGCTAACGATTCTGCCAGTTCACCACCACCACCACCACCACCACAACAACAACAACAACAACAATGATAATGATAATAATAACAACAACAATAATAATTTTTAAAAATAATAATAATAATAATAATAATAATCCTTTCTACTATAAGCACAGGGCCTGAAATTTCGGAGGAGGGGATGAGCCGATTACATCGACCCCAGTGTTCAAGTGGTACTTATTTTATCCACCCAGAAAGGATGAACGGTAAAGTCGACCTAGATGGAATTTGAACTCAGAACGTGAAGACGGACGAAATACCGCTAAGCATTTTGCCCTGCGTGCTAACGTTTCTGCCAGCTCATCGACTTCGCTATAATAATAATAATAACAACAATAACAACAACAACAACAACAATAATAATAATAATAATAATAATAATAATCGATATAAACGTATCTGTCAAGACCTACCAAAAACTGAGCAAATATAAAGATCTTGAAATAGAAATTGGCAAAATGTGGAATCTGAAGACGAAAACAATACCTATTGTCATAGGTGCCCTGGGAATGACAGCGAAACGGGCTGATTACTACCTAGCTCAGATACCAGGAAACCCCAAAATGGCTGAAGTTCAAAAGATAGTGCTCATGGGAACTGCCCATATCCTACGTAAAATACTGTCTATGTGATCTCAAATTTTAAAAGAAACGCATAATTTTCTTATGGTTTCTTAAACATTCACTAGAACAAAATTGTACAAATCCAAATATATGGTACCCTAGGCATAACACCTACATGAACTTCTAACTTGTTGTCTCTTGAGGTCTCTGGGTGAGACTTGGATCCAACTTGTACAAATGCAAAACAAAAGTCAAACATAAAATAATAATCCTTTCTACTGGAGGCGCAAGGCCTCAAATTTGGGGGAAGGGATTAAG
>NC_142943.1:58288127-58298127 GCF_046866305.1 Octopus bimaculoides
GGGCAGAGGTGGCTAACGCGTATATCACGTCCGTCATCTACTATCGCTTAACTTTCGTTCCTTGTCTCGGCCACCGTCTGATTATGCTAGATCGTATATTTTCCCGCTTCTTGTGGAAGGGACGCGTCTCGATGGTCAAGCGATCTATCTGCTGTCAACACCCGCTGCGTAGTGACCTGGGCATACAGCGACTGATGATGCGCAGACATGCGCTGAAGCGACGACATCTCCAGTGCTTCCTTGATGGTGAAAATGTGTAGTCGCCGTTCGCCAAACACGCATTTCCGCAGCTAGTTTCTTTAACGGAGCTGCAGTCCTGGGTAAAACAGAAACCGAGAGGGAGCATTTGGAAAGTGGAATGTCTTCAAACGCTCACAGCCCTCAGCCAAGCGGACACTGCGATAGGTGGAACGTCCATTTTAGCATTTTATAGAGGATTAGTAGTGGAAAAGTGCGATGACATTCTTGGATAATTTCCAAAAATTTCTGGTCTAGATGTGCTACTGCGGATCTTTGCCTGTTCAAGAAAAACTTTACAGACACGGAAATGCCGTCAGTTGAGCATGTCCACTATGCGCACAGTACGACGAGACGGTCCTACATGCACTCGTCCAGTGTCCGAGCATTGCTGACCTGTAGGTTTATGTCGAATACCTGCTGTTGCGTGTAGGACGGATCCAACTGTCAACTGAATCCATTGTGAAGATCGTCCCGCCGCCTTCCTTTAACCGAGAAGGAAAGGCTGTGTTTATATGCCTGGTGGTCATGGCGAAAGAGGTTGTGTGGTGGACGAGATTGAAGGGACTGAAGACAAACACTTTCTCGTTGGCCAATCCCTGATGAACTTCTTCCAGTTTCACTTGAAAAGGAAAATAAGGATAGAGAGGGAAGTGTTGTCTTCCAGCCACTTTGCTGAAAGATGAATGAAAGTAACGAGAATGGTGCGAGTGAACGGGCTTGCCCCGAGCATACGCCTGTAGTTGGAAAAAAGAAAAAAAAGACACCTGCCCCAAAAGTCATTGTTTTTTATGGGGGTTTTTCCATGAGCAGCCCTCGAACGTTTCCCCATTGAAAATTACGCATTGTTAATTTTTATATATGTAATTTTGTTGGTCTTGTTTACACGCAAAACCCTCACAACACCCACTCACACACATACACACACACATTGTTTGTTTTATCCTGTACTTTCCATAATGTTTTTCTTAATGTAAACCCTTGTGGTTAATAAATAAATCATCATCATCATCATTATTATTATTATTATTATTATTATTATTATTATTATTATTATTATTATCATTATTATTATTATTATTATTGAATGAGAGAGGAGTGCATGCCATCAAAGTAACACTGGGATAAAATATACAAAGCCCAGTATTCCCATCATGACTACCCATCTGATAAGGGTATATCAGGCACATTCATCACAAACATGTATGCAACATGACCTCATATCAAGATTAAAGCGCATGACCTTGAAGGTGGAGCCCAGTTAGAATTTTCTTCAGCTCGAGTAGCGCATCCCGCTCAAAAGGTCCCTGAATAAGGCTTGTTCAAAGATGTTGAAGGAAACACCCATATTTCCAGAAGTGAATTATCCAAACCCCCCCAAAATTCCTCTCAACACATGTCTATGATGCTCCTCCACTACTTCTGCTCGTGATCAGAGATGCACATATCGTCAGCTACAAAGGGATATGCTCAACTGGTTAAGATTAAACAACTGACAAGCAAATCTGTGGTATTGAGCAGAATATTTACTGCAGCCCATCTTTTATGCCAAGATAAAACAATGTACATGATAATACTTCCAATCAGTTAAGATAAGAAACCATGAAAGCCACTGCCTGGTACTGCATTATTATCGTTTTTATCATTATTATTATTATTGTTGTTGTTGTTATTATTATTGTTGTTGCTGTTGTTGTTGCGTCTGGAAGAAATGGCCGAGAGAAAGCTGTCCCCGAAAGGTTGGGCACGTGATCTTTGCAGGTTCTCTGGGATCGGTGAACTCGTAATGAGATGTTTGGACACAATTCCTTGGATGTTGGCGATTCCTTGGATTTGGCACGAATGACTGGACACTCGGTTTGTTTTGACGACTATGTTTTGGCGTAGGAGACAAATGCATACGGACGCTCACGCAGAAATATACACATCCAGAGAGAGTGAGAGACAGAGCGGGAAGGAGAGAAAGAGAGAGAGAGAGAGAGAGAGTGTGTGTGTGTGTGTGTGTGTGTGTGTGTGTGTGTGTGTGTGAGAGAGAGAGAGAGAGAGAGAGAGAGAGAGAAGAAAGCATTAAGATGTCTGATGTCAAATGTCAAATAAGTTAGCGTCGAATCGACGACACCAAAGAAGGGGCGCTAAAACGGCTCTTACTCCACACCCCGTGCTTATAAAATTCTGTTTGAACTGTTGCAGGGAAGACATAAGCAGAGACAAAATTCCAAGAAAACGATATTCTGGAGATAAAGGACAGAGCAAAATGGTCGAGAGGATGCTTGAACGGTGGAGTTAGGAAACCAACCAGCTCCAAGAAACAGGAGCCATTAGGGTAGCGATAGAAAAGACATAGAAAGGAGACAGCACACTTGTGGACCAAATACTGGAGTATGTAACGTATTTATTGAAATTCGATCTCTAACGATATTTGGACATCCTAATTGTATTCTTATTTAATTTTTCTAATGAGTATTTGCTTGACAAAATTTAGGTAATTAAGATGTTCAGCAAAACACTATTCAATACAAGATAAAGGGGGAAAAACGTCAGGACGACAACGACAAGACGACGACGACAGGACGACGAAGACGAAGACGACGGGTCGACAACGACGACGATGACGGGTCAATAACTACGATGACCATGAAGATGATGATAATCAGGATCATCATCATCTTCGTGATAAATCATCTCAGCGACGACGGCGAGCCCTCCGCCAATCTTGAAGCTTCTGAATTGCCGTTTCTAAAACCTTTTCCTTAACTTGACGCTGACTCCAATAACAACAACAGCAACGTCGACAAAAACACAGCGATTAGGACGATAACAATGATTATAATAATAATAATAAAGAGGAGGAGAGAATGCTCATGAAACTTACCTATTATTTCTGTTTGCTGTTTCTTTTTTTTTTTTTTTTTTCTAAGCGCGTGTTATCTTTTTTCCACTTGTGTGATAAGTAAAGACCAGTCGAAGTAATCAGCTCTTACTGTTGTAGTGCGGCTTGCAGTGAACCAGTTTAGAATTGAATCGTATTTTAAAACAAGTCGTATTTATAAACCATTCAGACTCAAGTATTTTCACTTTTGATTCAAGCTTAGCTTTTGTTGTTTATTTTCGTTTTTGTTTCCCCTTGTGTTTGTTTTATATGTTTTTCATTTATAGTGGTGTGTTTTGTTTTGGCGTTAATATCATTATCATCATCATCATCATCATCATCATCATTATTATAATTATTATTACTATTAACAATTGAATATAGACGACATCACTTAAGAAGAGTGTTTTAAAAGCTGATTGGACAACTAAAAAAACAGAAAATGGCGAAGGGTGATAATTATTTCACTGCTCTTGAAGAATGATTGGCTCATTGCTCTATAGAAACGGATTTAGAAAAATGCACACACGCGCGCACTCGCACTCGCACACACACATACCTACATACATACATACATACATACATACATACATACATATATATATATATATATATATATATATATATATATATATATATATATATATATATATATATATATATATATTTACAGCGTTTTTGGTAAATTTTGGGAAGTGCATCCGCACGCGTTTCATTAAGGACAAAAAAACACCCTCAGATTTTTTACGAGGTATCAAGTAGCCTGACCTTCTAATGTGCCGCGAGCCCCTCATTTTTGTTCGGAAAAAAAGGTGGCGCGGAAAACCGGAAGCCCCTCCCCCCATCCCGGAATCATTGGAATTTTTTTTTTTTTGTCGTTAATTGAATTACGGTGACCTCTTAATATGCCACAATATACTTTTTTTGTTTATCCGGGAGACGGGAGTTGGGGTAGGGTGGAACCCTCAGAAATTCCCCACCACTACCACCACCATTTTACAGAAATACGTTTTTGAGAGTGTCGATTACACGGTTCGTTTTTAGATAATTATTTAAGAGTTGGTGCTATATAAATTAATATGTTAACATTTATATTGTGTGTATTTGTATTTTATGTTTTAAATATTTTTTCTGAAGTCGTAATCTACGAAATGCGTGTGTGTGTGTGTATATATATATATATATATATATATAAGAGTGTGTATGTATATGTAGACACACACACAAGTGTTTAGTACCAAATTGTTTCAGAAAAGTGCTTATTTGACCTTGCTATCAAATCATTGGATTAATTCTAACAAAATGCGAACTTTTTTTCTAAATTTTATCAATATAAATATTTGTTCGACAAAACATTTGTGGAGGGACATCAAAGTGTGGATAAGAAGGCCAGGTATTCGGTTAAAATATTTGCATTAATACCTGACCAGATATTAATTTATCTCTTCGGAGAAAAATATAACATTCTTACTCCACATTTTTTTTCGTGAAATATCCCAATTATATGTACCCCTCTCAGACCAGCCGCGTTCTTCGACTACATAATCACAATTCCGGCACGTGGAGGGAGGGGTTTTAATGCAGATTCGCACCTCCCCTTGAAAAATGCATTTTTCTGAAAAAATTTATTCGGATTCCTAGGTTTTACATGTCAGAGATTACGAATATACAAAAAAACATTTTTTTTATTTTACACCCCCTCTCCGCAACGTGCCCCCCACACACCTCCAATTTTAAATGTATTGGTGTATATTGAAGTGTGGAAATTTCATTAAAGCCGGTGTGTAAAGTGCACTTTCTATGTTCATTTGGTTAAACTGTAAAAATTGTTGTTAATATCCCCGTATTTTACCACGTTACAAACCTGCTTTAATGAAATTTCCACACTTTAATATACAACAATACATGTAAAGTTAGGGGTTGGGTAGATTGAGAGGGAGGGCGGGGTTAAAATTTAAAAAATATTTTTTGCATATTCGTATTCTCCGACATGTAAAACCTAGGAACCCGAATAAACTTTTTCAGAAAAATGCATTTTTCAAGGGGAGGTGCGAATCTGCATTAGCCCCATACCAAAAATCTCGTGATTTTACTGGGTGCATCCAATAGCTTTTCCGTCATCCTCAAAAACTTCATGGGTGCGAAAAAACAAAACCGATGTATACGACAGGTATGTAAAACATTTCTGTGTATTTTTCTCTGTTTATTCGGATAAGCTGTAGCAATTGTTGCGTGCACACACAAACACAAAAAATTCTCCTGACATTTAGCTGTTATTTTTAGCATATCGACATTTTCAGATTCAGACAGTGTGAGGGTTGTGAATCAATTTTGGAGTTTTTCATGGAAAATTTGAAATTAAAAAAAAAACAAATTTTTTTCCAAATTCTTAATCTCCGTATTTTCCCACTGTAGATTGAAAAAGGAAATACGCAAAAAGTTAAAAATTAAAAATTTGGGGGAAATTTAAAATTTCAAAAACGTTCAGCGGAAAATATGCAACTTTTATCCTCTCGCTCTCTCTCTTTCTATCTATCCCCCTCTCCTCAATCCCCCCCCACCCACACACACAAATAAAACCCAATTCGAGTTTCAACGGGAAATATGCAAAGCGAAAGTGATTTTTTGTTCTAAAACGCTGCCACATAGCCATCTGCACTGAATTCTCAGCATCATGCTGGAAATATCACATTTTCCTAAACTTTTGACATTTGATATCTTATCTTGCCCTTTTGTGCTACAGATATTGTGCAGGCAGCTCATGTGAAAGGTTTCAAGTTTTTTTTTTATATGTCTGCAGTAGGGAGTCCATGAAACATTGTGCTCAAAATCGAGGATATATATATGCGCACATGTATAAACAGACATGGCTCTGAAGATATGATGACTAGACAGGTTGTATTGTCAGAAAGCTTGCTTCCCAACCACAAGTTTATTCTCGGATTCAGTTTCACTGCGGGACAATTTGGCCAAGTGTTATGTACTGTAGATAACACTTGGCTTGACTAAGTAAAAAAAGCCTGTCGCCAACATAAAACACACACACACACACACACACAAGTATTTCCTCTTTGGTTAAATTTCGGTAATTGTTTGATTTGTCTTTAAGAGTTTTTTTGCAGGGTTTTTTTTTAAATCTGGAATCAAGAGTAATTCATTTCTTTTGTGTTTGAACATTCTGTTCCAGTTGTTGAATATCATGGTTACCCAAAGAATCGCTCGGTCTACACTGTTCATGTTCCTAACTAACCATGGACTGTACAATATTTCCAACAAGGTGGCGAGCTGCCAGCAGAAATGTTAGCACGCCGGGCGAAATGTTTAGCGGTATTTCGTCTGTTTTTACGTTCTGAGTTCAAATTCCGCCGAGGTCGACTTTGCCTTTCATCCTTTCGGGGTCGATAAATTAAGTACCAGTTACGTACTGGGGTCAATCTAATTGACTAGCCTCCTTCCCCCAAAATTTTGGGCCTTGTCCCTAGAGTAGAAAAGAATATTTCCAATAAGTACCAATAGTTATTTTCACATGGCAGAAGTAAACTTTAGTCGTGTTGTTTTGACTCTTACGGTTCAGAATATGATAGCAACGAGGCTCCTTATTTTGCTTGAAGAACACAAGGGTACAGCTTCCTTCAAGGCATTGTTCCAGTCTGCGCAATTTCCAAAGAAACATCTTATCTGGCAAGCTAAGCATTTCGCCCGGCGCGCTAACGATTCAGCCAGCTCGCCGCCTTAATAAAGGTTATAAATATTGGATTTTAAAAATTGTAGATAGAATTGGTCGAAAACAGCCGTCGGCCTTTTTTATTCGAGCAGGGGTTTGTTTTGACCTACTATTTACACGGTCTCATTTATGGCCTTATCGACTTCGAGATCCACTGTTCCGAAAAGAAATATTATTTTCTCATTATTTCAGGTTTATTTATACATAGCAAAATATTATGTTTTATGAATTGGGTAGTTAATTTCTACAAAAAAATTAGAAATATATTCAAGCATTGATCGGTCGAGAAAAATTGAATGAACTAGATTCATTCAATTGAATGACCTAGTATTGATATTCTGGGTCCTAGAATGTCAATGCTACTTGAACATGAGGGATACAAAGAACACAAAACTCCTACAAATAAACATATCCATCAACCCCATACTGCTAAATAAAGCATCAGTTTTTGCTAGGAAAAATTCTGGGCGTGGAAGGATAGACATAAGTGTTTCGACATAACCAGGGATTTGAGTGACTGATCCAGCAGGCATTTACAGTTTATGTTGCATAAGCGTGGAATTTCCGGAACTTGGGGCGGATTGTAAGGGACGATGCTCTGTTTACAGTACAAAATTGTAACAAACGTATACGCATATTAGAGAATTATAGGAAGAAGCTCATCATACTATTTCTGTCGTTATTTATACCTTAGGTTATCAATAGGAACTGAGTATATAGCACTCGAGTATATAGCACTCAAACTTAGCACTGGAACACATCACCTTTTCCATAAGCAAAATGAAAACCTTAAGTACGTAAGTAGAGGACCTCTTCATTCGAGAAGTATCATAAACTCCATACCCATGAGGGCGTTTGCTAGAATCTCTCGGCTATAGGCAAATAGAAACATTTTCAAAAGACACAAATGGGAACATTTTTAAGCGACACTGCAACATGATATTAGCCGAGGCCAGTCACAGCAGAAAAATCCCATATATCTCACATGGTGGTGTATGTATGAGTAATAACATCACAACATGTGCAAAACTTGACTCACGTTTGAACCAGGGAGGTAACGGGGGAGGAATTTCAAGTTACAGGAGAAATAGACACAGTAAAAAATTAAATACAAAAATTCGCCTTATAGCTGAGTCATCGGAGGGTGGGACGCTCCACATAAGCAACAAATCGCATATATATATATATATATATATCGCATATATATATATATATATATATATATATATATATATATATATATATATATATATACATACATACATACATATATATGTATATTTGTAGTGTTGTATACGGATTCGGAGAATCCTGATGCAATCACGAAAAGTTCCTCTTCTGGACACGGCTATATCAAAGTCAATAAAGTGTATTGAAACACTATGCATTTGAAGGCCATCTGACCTTTTAACCCAATTTGAATCGTTTCAAAACTATCCCTTAGTTTCATTTTCATATCTCCAGCTTCCATCTTCCCGCTGAATTCATGTATATCATATTTTGTTTTAGTGTTTAAATGTATTTTTAAGTATTTACAAAATATACTTCATTTTCTAAAAGATCTAACTACTCTACTTCCTCTCCTATCCCTTTCCTGTCATTAGTTTACAGTAAGGATGGTCATCTCCCTAAACTTAGATTCAGCAGCTTAACTAGTGACAAACAAATGTATTCATTTAGAAGATTTTAACAAGAGATAAAATAATAGCTGTTGTGAGAAGTAATGTTTTTTGCGACATCAATATGACTGCACCAGCTGGTTATCGGCGTAATCTGCACCTGGTATATATTTCAAGCAAGGGAGCGAACCCCTACCATCTTGTGGCAGACGAAGAGATCTCCAGACCGAACGGCTTCGGCTATTTGTACCCATCTTCATATACATACATACATACAGACAGACAGACAGACAGACAGACAGACAGACAGACAGATAGCAAGATAGATAGATAGATAGATAGATAGATAGATAGATAGATAGATAGATAGATAGATAGATTCAGATGAATATGGTACTTAAGTTGAGGCACCAAAAGTTTGTACGGTGTTATCCATACAATTTCAAAGTAAGGTGATTAAAATCAAAATAAGCAACAAGGATATCCAGAGGTAATGCAGTACGATCGTTTCATGCAATTCCATTTAATTGAACAATGCAATCATTACATCAATTTAAAATGCAGAGGAATCACTCAACTGCACAAAGACATAGAATTTAATTAAATTAGAACAGAGGGACACATTAGTATAATTATACCTAAAATCTCCCAGGAGTTAAGGAGATAGACAAAGAACATGTTGTTTCACTCCAGCATAGAAATAACATGTTAGTGAGATAACATGTTCTTTGAATTTAAATAACATCTGCGTTTAAATACATTTATCTACTTATACTATACATATTACTGCGTAGAGGCGCAATGGTCCAGTGGTTAGGGCAGCGGACTCGCAGTCATAGGATCGCGGTTTCGATTCCCAGTCCGGGCGTTGTGAGTGTTTATTGAGCGAAAACACCTAAAGTTCCACTAGGCTCCGGCAGAGGATGGTGGCGAACCCTGCTGTACTCTTCCACCACAACTTTCTCTCACTCTTACTTCCTGTTTCTGTTGTGCCTGTAATTCAAAGGGTCAGCCTCGTCACACTGTGTCACGCTGAATATCCCCCTGAGAACTACGTTAAGGGTACACGTGACTGTGGAGTGTTCAGCCACTTGCACGTTAATTTCACGAGCAAGCTGTTCCGTTGATCGGATCAACTGGAACCCTCGTCGTCGTAAGCGACGGAGTGTCAACAACAACAACAACACATTATTGGACATTAACCCGGAGTTTCTACCTTTGAATAGGTTGCTACATCCTTGTTACTTGCGTGCGTTTTGCTACCCTGGTAACTGTTTATTGAATTTTCTGTGAGAACTGTAAACAAAGGATAATTCTTCCAGCTCGATCCCACTACCCACCCCATTTTCCCCCAACCCACCCCTATCCGCTTTCAAACGCGCCCGCAACCTACGCGATCTACTGGTCCGCAGTACCTTCTCCTCTTCCTCCCCACCCCCACCCGGCTCCTTCCCGTGCTCCAGATCCCGCTGTCACACCTGCCCCTTCATCACCAACACTACCTCTGTCACCGGATCGAACCTACAAACACTTCACATTCCACACAGTTTC
>NC_142943.1:58303127-58305627 GCF_046866305.1 Octopus bimaculoides
ATAATAGTTATGTATGTGTTTTTTCGTGTTTTGTTCGAAAGGTAACCACTCCTGAAGAAGTGCCAAACGTCTAAATCCAATGGACCAGTCACTGGATAAGTTTGGCACAGAAATGTTAACATAGAGTGGTGAATAAATCGATATATCGAATTTGAAGTCTCTGTCTCTTTTGAATATGAAAATTTAAAAGTTTAAAAACCTTATAATATATATATATATATATATATATATATATATATATATATATATATATATATATATATATATATATATATATATATATATATATATATATATATATATACATATATACATATATATATATATATACATATATATGTGTGTGTGTGGGTGGGTGTGGGTGTGTGTATGTGTGTGTGTGTGTGTGTGTGTAAATAAAACAAAAAGATCCGGCCTACGTGATTTTACACACCGGAACAAGCAATCATTGTGCCATTATTTCGTTTGATGTAAAATCTTTCATTGATGGCTGAAATACCCAAGCACTGGAGACAGCAAAGTGGTCTGAGTTCGAGAATGGGATTGGCTTAGTTGAAAAACATTTACTTTGCATCGATGAGTCAAAGAAATTAAGAGAGAGAGAGAGAGAGAGGCATGACATACTACATGACATACTACTGAATAATATAGTCCTAAATACACCTACTCCAAACACCACCACTGCCATCACCATCGCCACCACCAAATAAAAGGAGGGATGGTTAGGATTTGAATGCGTCTGGTTGATCGTATTCTTTTATTTGTTTACTTGCTAAGTTACAGGGACGTAAACATACCAACACCGGTTGTCAAACAGCAAAGGTGGTTAGTTTCCGTCTACCAAATCCACACACAGGCTTTCGCCAGCCCGAAGTTATATTAGAAGACATTTGCCCAAGGTGTCATGCAATAAGACTGAACCCGGAACCATGTGGTTGAGAAGCAAACTGCTTACCTCTCAGCCACGCCTGTCTTTCTTTATTGGCAAGAAATTTTGAAATAAAATTGTTAAAAAAAAATCGATAAAGCTGAAGCAGTTACTTTCTGAATTCTCAAACAGGAACTGAAACTGTGGCCTAAATATTTCTGATAGCTTCTTTGTCTTATTCTATCGAAATGCACTCGGAGATTTACGAGGGCCGACTGTCATACTTCATTCAACACAGATAAGCCTATTCCATTTCCTTAATACATGAGGTGAAATTTAGTTCAACGCAGATAAATCCATTCACTTTCTACTACAGATCTTCTCTCCGCTTTCGAACTCTTTCCGAGTATATTTAGACAGTTTTTTTTTTCATTCTTTGGCGTTGCAAGTCTATCTCTTTCTAACATCTACATCTGATACAAACATTACTTTAACAGTTACGCGAATCTTATCGTTATTCTCATACTCTTACCGGTGTATAACAGCCAACTGCTACATACTCTGTACACTGTTCATAACGAGATGATTTGAGGGTTTTTTTGTTTGTTTTTCTTTTCTACTGTAGGCAGAAGGCCTGAAAATTGGAGGAAGAGGATAGTCGATTACATCGACCCTAGTACGTAACTGGTACTTATTTCATCGACTCCGAAAAGATGAAAGGCGAAGTCGACCTCGACGGAATTTGAACTTAGAACGTAGCGGCAGACGAAATATCGCTAAGCATTTCACCCAGCGTGCTAACGATTCTGCCAGCTCGGCTCCTTTAAGGAGACGACTTGTGACTGATAAATAAACTCTGTAAAAAAAATACAAAGCTGCTTTTTCCTTCTGTTTGTTTATATTGGTGCATATCTTACTGTCCCGTGAATTTTTCACTAACTGTTATCATTTCTTATCACCAGTGCATCCGTTACAAGGTAATTTAAGAGTTAAATCTAAAACTAAGCGTGCATATATAAATCGTACTTTTCTCATGTATGGCTCTAAGACACGGGATTGCTGAAGAACAGAATGCCACACACCAGCAGGTATTCCTTTGAGGAGCAGATAAGCAACCTTGCATTTCTTGATTATGAAGAAGTGTCGACCTTGCAGCAACGATTACATAATCTACAGTCCCTTTCTCTTTAGCTCTCATCACCTCTCCCCCACCATTTCTCTCTCTCCTCCTCCTTCGTCTCCTCTCTCTAAGAAGTATGTCACGTTTCCAGAATACGTTTGCACGTCAGTTGTCATTGGCCGAGTTAAAGATCCTTCAGGTAAGAATTTCTACAATTTAGAACTCTCGGGGACATGACTAAATAGCGCAACATATTCATGTACGAATCAAAGATGGAGACTTCTATTGATCACTCAATTTATTGGAAATAGTAGCTATATCCCCCTTAATTTACACCCTACTATATTCTTTTCTACTCTAGGTACAAGGCCCGAAATTTGGGGGGAGGGGAGCAGTCGATTAGATCGACCCCAGTACGCAACTGGTACTTCATTTATCGACTCCAAAAGGATGAAAGGCAAAGTCGACCTCGACCGAATTTGAACTCAGAACGCCATCAAGCACATAGGGTT
>NC_142943.1:58315627-58368127 GCF_046866305.1 Octopus bimaculoides
AGCCTATGTGCACGCATGCATACATACATACATATTTATATATATGAGTGTATGAATGTATGTATACATGTATGTATACATGTATGTATGTATATATATGTATGTACTATGTATGTGTGTGTTATATATGTTTACATATACAGTACATAAGCATATTGCACATTACACGTATGCGAACATACATGCAGTTAGATACTAAACACTATGAATATATTTGCTTACGAAGGGTGCTCAAAAGGTTCCTGACTTTGGGTAAAAGAAAATACAGGAGGATTAGTTAATTATGTTATTCCCCTCTTATTGCAGTGGTCCTTCAGTATTTCTAAGCCCTGTAAAAGGACTCAGAATGTTAGGCCTCCAACCAGGCCTTTTGCGATACTCTTAAAGCCAGGAACTTTTCAGCACACCCTCGTATACATGTATATGCATATATAGGGTATTCGGACTAAATTTGACAGCTTGCATAAAGGAAAACAAAAACACAATATCCCACCTAAATATAAAATCATTTTAAAAAATCAAAAATACCAACTAAATTATGGCTGGGAGATATTCAGGTGGTTCCCAGTTCTCTATGTCAGCTAACTTTTCTCAACTAGAACTGTAACCTCTATGCTCTCCAACACCGCTGACTGTTCACCAGTACATCAAGCTCTTCTTGAAAAAGGAAGATAAAAATCGTCAAATTTAGATTGTACACCCTGTATTTAATATAAAATATGTCTGGAATCCTCACATGCAGTACTCGGAGTTTCCCGGTAGCCACAGATATGAAGTTATCCGATTTCCATTCTTAATCAACGCATGTTCCCGCGTTATTCCGCTATCACGTGAGACTATTTCAGGAAAGAGAACTGTACCTGCCGGGAAACTCCGAGTAGTTTATGTGAGTGTTCCATATTTGTATTATATATATATATATATATCATTAAATTAAGGTGGCGAGCTGGCAGAAGCATTAACACGTCGTGCGAAATGCTTAGCGGTATTTCGTCGGCCATTACGTTCTGAGTTCAAATTCCGCCGAGGTCGACTTTGCTTTTCATCCTTTCGGGGTCGATAAAATAAGTACCAATTATGCACTGGGATCAATGTAATCGACTTAATCCTTTTGTTTGTTCCCATGTTTAGCCCCTGTGGCAATAAAGACAAATAATTATATATCATTAAATGTAGACCTCTATTTCATTAATATTGAGGACCACTTCTATTGTTATTACACATATATTTGTGTGTGTGAGAAAGAGAGAGAGAGAGAGAGTTCTGTTTTTAATTATTTCAAATCTTCCTCTTAGAAAAGAAGGAGCTGTTTTCCAACCGATACAAAACTGTCGTTGGAATGTAGATAACAGAAACAAATTCATATTCTAAACTTGAGATAAGCCTTGTAGTATATTTTTACTGTTCCACTTACAGGTAGTATTTGTAATGTGCAAATTAGGAGGTTGATTTCTTTTTCTAGAAACCCCGAGCTTGTCACTTAGGTATTTATTCACAAAACCAGGTGCACCAATTATTATTGATACGAATGTGAATTTATAATCTGGATACAGAAACAAGAGGTTTCGGAGCATTTCTGCGTAGTTAATCTCTTTTGTTTTGATCTTCGAATGTACATGTAACAAAAGATCTAAGAACCAAAGTCAACAATGTAATTAATAACAACCTTGACGAAGACATGTTTCTGGTCGATATTATCTAGTTGTCATTACTTGCACTATCTCATTGACAAATACATTATAAACAATTACGAAAGAATGACCCAGACAAACACCAATGAACGAAACACATATAAAGATAAAAAAATGAAAGTACACTTTTCTGCAAAAGTCAAGTAAAAGAGTATATATATATATATATATATATATATATATATATATATATATATATATATATATATATATATATATATATATATATATATATATATATATATATATATATATATATATATATATATATATATATATATATATATATATATATATATATATATATATATATATATATATATATATAAATTTTAATAATAAGGGTGAAAAATTGAATACTAATTTCATTAATATCAATTTAAAACCAGCGGCCTAGCATATTGAAAAATCTGAAGATTCAGAAAAATTATATTACATACATATAAGAGGGAATACCACTAAGTGGACATCCATTATGCTAGAAGACCACCTATGGTCTGACCACTAAGAAAAGATTGTTCTCGAGAAAATTCAGCGAACGTCAGAACGTAAGCGAGCAAGACAAATGAAAAGATACAAAATATAAAGATTAATCACAAACCCGGTTTCATTGTTACCACTACGTAATTACTCACGTAAATGTCCGCAATTCATCAGTGTGATCGTCATAGCAATATAATTTGCAGAACTATACACGAGACGTCCGCATGAGATTGAACATGTATATAGATCTACCAATTACATTTGGGGTTATATTTCAAAAGTCTGAATTTTCTTGAGAACAATCTTTTCTTAGTGGTCAGACCGTATGTGGTCTTCTTCTAGCATAATGTATGTCCACTTAGTGTTTGTGTGTGTGTGTTTGTGTGTATGTGTGTGTGTGTGTGTGTGTGTGTGTGTGTGTGTGTGTGTGTGTGTGTGTGTGTGTGTGTGTACACACACAGAAAGAGAGAGAGTGGAGTAAAGAATTGCACAGAAGGACGACAAAGGAAAACAAAAAACGCATAAAACGTGGACATAATCATCTCTCATCAGTTAACTAAAACTACAATGTCGTGCGATTTTATATACCATATTTATTCATAAGACATTCGTCGAACCAGGCTGATAGTAGAAGATACTTGCCAAAAGTGCCGCACAGTGGAACCGAACCAGAAACTACGTTAATACAAAGCGAGCTTCCTAATCACATATCCCTGCCTATACACACACACACACACACACACACACACACTCACACACACCCACATACACACGTATATATCCATCTCAAGCTGGCGCCCATAGCCACCACCGACTACTCAAGTCTAATGTTTATTTGAGTTATAAGAAGTGGTTCACATTCCTCTAACAGTTTCCGGATTCAGTTTCTGTGGCCCAGCTACACCTTTCAATGCTTAAACTGATTGTGTTTCAGTCGGTGTCCAGTAGCTAATAACCAGCTGAAATTTTTTTTTTTTCTTTTTTTGCGGGATAGAATGCGTGTATGCGTGTATGTGAGTGCGCAATTGTTATTGACTGAGGATTGTTCTATGTTCGTATATGATACTTGAATAGAGTTTATGCTTTTAAATTTATATTAGCAATTAGAAGAAAAATGCTTTTTCTAATATTGCTATATTTCAACTGCGGCGACCTGGCAGAAACGTTAGCGCGTCGGGCGAAATGCTTGGCGGTATTTCGTCTGCCGTTACTTTCTAAGTTCAAATTTCGCCGAGGTCGACTTTGCCTTTCATCCTTTCGGGGTCGATTAGATAAGTACCAGTTACGCACTGGGGTCGATGTAATCGAGTTAATCCCTTTGTCTGCCCTTGTTTGTCCCCTCTATGTTTATCCCCTTGTGGGCAATAACGAAATAAGAAACGTTAGTACGCCGGGCGAAATGCTTAACGGTATTTCGTCTGTCTTTACGTTCTGAGTTCAAATTCTGCCGCGTTCGACTTTGCTTTTCATCTTTTCGGGGTCGATAAATTAAGTACCAGTTGCGTACTGGTTCGATCTAATCGACTGGCCCCCTCCCACAAAATTCCGGGCCTTGTGCCTATAGAAGAAAAGAATATTGTTATATTTCCGGATGGTCATTATTATTATTATTTTTTTTTTTTTTGTTAAATAAACATATGCACTATATATTCGTTCTTCACTCGTTTATTATTATTATTGTTATTTTATCTTATGTCCATTATTTGGAAATTTTTCTTCACACATCTGTGACGTCTTTCATTAAATGTAATATAATGTTGCTGAAGTACAAAACAAAAAGTTAGGTTACCAGTAAAACTGATAATTCTTTGGCTTGTAAATACTGGTTTCAACACTCGCCGCAGCAGAATCTACACGAAATAAACTGTTTTTATTGGGGGTCTTTTGTAGTCAACCAGACTGAAAGATAACGGCGGTTTCATTGCAATAGCTGGCAATTTCAATACATAACACCATGACAGCTTTTTCTAATAATCTTAAGAGTGTCTTGGCTAGAAATGTTGCTATCTGTTATTAAATAGAGCTCTGAACCAGATTACATTTTTCGGTTTCCATTCCTGTTGTTTCTCATAGAATTGGTGATTATACTAAGGGTTTGGCTTTTTCCTTTTTTTTTTTTTTCTTTCTTTTTTGCTAAATACGGATTTTAATGACTTCATTATCAGATTTATATGTATTATTATAAGATTTGTGGAAAATGTGGAAATTCATCATGAAATTTTTTTGATAAAAAATTATCGGCTACATTATTCTGGTTGTCCGACATTTCATTTATGTAATACAGAGATACGTTAAATTTTCTAAATAGTATAAACAAACAATTCTCTAAAGTTAACTTGACTATTAGATAATTAACAACTTGAGAGAAAACTTCAATTGCACATGCTACGTTAAGAGATAAATTTTTTTTTTAAATTAAAACAAGTGTATATCTTTCCAATATCTATCGTTTTTTCTTTTGTTTAACAAAATCTCTAAGTTTAAGTAGACCATCCCGTGGTCCATAACATTTGTCAATACTAAACGTCCATACTTAATCGTTTAACATCATAACCTACTAAAGACACACGCACTCACGCACACACACACACGCACACATACATATACATACATATATATATATATATATATATATATATTAGCAGAGCCACCCGGCGTTGCCCGGGAATGAAATTGTTGCTTGTTGGTACTTACTCTTTTACTCTTTTACTTGTTTCAGTCATTTGACTGCGCCATGCTGGAACACCGCCTTTAGTCGAGCAAATCAACCCCAGGACAAATTCTTTGGAAGCCTAGTACTTATTCTATCGGTCTCTTTTGCCGAACCGCTAAGTTACGGGGACGTAAACACACCAGCATCGGTTGTCGAGCGATGTTGTGGGACAAACACAGACACACAAACACACACACACACACACATATATATACATATATACGACGGGCTTCTTTCAGTTTCCGTCTACCAAATCCACTCACAAGGCTTTGGTCGGCCCGAGGCTATAGTAGAAGACACTTGCTCAAGGTGCCACGCAGTGGGACTGAACCCGGAACCATGTGGTTGGTAAGCAAGCTACTTTCCACACAGCCACTCCTGCGCCTATATTTGGAAACTTTTACGATAATTAAAATGGGGCTTAAATGAAAAAAATTCACACAGCGAATATACCAAGTTATTGTTTCACTGTTATATACACAGATATACATTGACGCATGTCAGTCGAAAAGTGAAAGTGTAATAGTAATACTTACTTTAACACTCAATGATTTTACACTTTTGTATATGACATGTACATACTATTCATGTAAGTGCTTCTTCATATACTATGTTTTCTGTCTTGCCATGCTTATCACTGAGAATGTAGAGGTTATTTTCATCTCCAACTCTAGAACATCCAACATACAGCTGACCATGTGAGAAGCAAGGTTGAAAGAGGTTAAGTCCCACCACCTTTAGAGATTGACCTTGTGCTTTGTTGATAGACATTGCAAAGGTAAGTTTGACCGGAAACTGCAGTCTCTTGAACTGAAAGGGGAGATCATTTGAAATGAGAGGTATCCTTGGAATGAAGACATTCTCACCCATCATGCTGCCTGTAATTATTGTTGCTTCTAACACATGGGGCATGGCTGTTTTAACAACCAACCTTGTTCTATTGCAGAGTCTGGGTGCATCAAGGTTTCTTAATAGCATTATGGGAGCACCTGTTTTCACGACCAGAATGTGTGGTGGAAATCCTGGTGGCTGAAGTGAATTGAGGAACTTCACTGGGTAATGCGTTGCCTGTTCTTGATCATGGACAGAGTTAATTGATCTGTATGAACATTCAGGTCCTGGAGGCTGAGTTAAATTTAAATTCAGCTTGTCTACAGAATCATTCCTTGGTGCCAGAATTGTTCTTTCACATAGCCACTTGTGACTAACCCTAACCCTAACCCTGGTTAGTAAATTATGAAATTACTTACATCAGTAAATGTGAACTTGTTAGCGATTGAAAACGTAAACTGTTAGTGAGAACAGTAACGATTGAAGTTAAAGTGAGGTTGAAGTGAAATTTGTCACTCAGTGAACCAAACAGCCAGTATCGAAGGTACCAGAAAAAAAGAAAACCTCAGCAACAGGAAAACACAAAACCGTACTTCTGTTAGTAAATGATGAAGTTACTGACATCAGTAAATGTGAACTTGTTAGCGATTGAAAACGTAAACTGTTAGTGAGAACAGTAACGATTGAAGTTAAAGTGAGGTTGAAGTGAAATTTGTCACTCAGTGAACCAAACAGCCAGTATCGAAGGTACCAGAAAAAAAGAAAACCTCAGCAACAGGAAAACACAAAACCGTACTTCTGTTAGTAAATGATGAAGTTACTGACATCAGTAAATGTGAACTTGTTAGCGATTGAAAACGTAAACTTTTATTGAGAACAGTAACGATTGAAGTGAAAATGATGTTGAAGTGAAATTTGTCACTCAGTGAACCAAACAGCCAGTATCGAAGGTACCAGGAAAAAAAAAACCTCAGCAACAGGGAAACACGAAACCGTACTTCTGTTAGTAAACGATGAAATTACTTACATCAGTAAATGTGAATTTGTTAGCGATTGAAAACGTAAACTTTTATTGAGAACAGTAACGATTGAAGTTAAAGTGATGTTGAATCGAAATTTGTCACTCAGTGAACGAAACAGCAACACAAAACCGTACTTCTGTTACTAAATGATGAAATTACTTACATCAGTAAATGTGAGTAAACTTTTAGTGCGAACAGTAACGATTGAAGTTAAAGTGAAGAAAAAACTATGGTTACCGGAAGTTGACATTGAGGAACATTTTTAAAGAAGTGAATCTTAAATATAAAGCAATATTATTTATCTTAATTTAAAAAATCAAATGAAGAGCCTAAGATTTATCCGAGGTCAAATTATTCCTGCATCACAAGTATGGAAGTAAATAGTGAAGCCGTTTTCACGTGATAAGCAATTACACACACATCTCTGTTTTATATATAGTATAGATATATATATCTCTCAATCCCCCTTCCCTCTCTTATACCCACCCTCTCTCCTCTCTTCCTCTCCCCTCCCATACCCATCTTCCCCTTCTCTTACATCGACCTTCCCCTTCTCCCTCCTCGTCAACACCCCCTCATAAGCTCATCCCACCACACCCCAACACACTCCTACTCTACCTTCCCACTCCACCCCATCCAATTCCTTACACCCACCACCCACCCCTACCCACATACCCCACCCTACCCACAAACCCCATACCTCTACCCCACACTCCACCCATGCCTTCCCCACCTCCCAACACCCTCACATCACACCACACCAATACCCTTGCATCACACCACGCACACCACACCAATACCCTCACATCACACCACGCACACACTACAACTGACCAACTACTTTCTCCCTTTCTCCCTTCCCCCATTTTCACACTACATGCGTCAAGATCACCAGCAGTCTACCTCCCACACACAGCCCCTCGTTCCCGATCACCGTTCGTTATCTCCCCCTTTCTTAGCTCTCCTGAAATAAGAATTTCTAACTTCCGGTCAGTCATTGTTATGATCGGCCATTATTATGATTGACCGTTGACTGAACACTATTCAATTTTTTTTCTCCGTGTTTTTCTCCTTGTCTCCGTATTCTTTCTGTTGAAGAGCGTAGCTCGAAACGTCAAAGACTTTCCGTATTCCCGAGCGTCATACTAATATATACTTTTGTTATTTACACCACCTGTCCTCGTCTGTTGTTATTTTTTGTATATTCTCCCACATATAATACACGCTCACGTGGTCGCACCAGCTAATCCTGTCTCCTCTCATCACACACTACCAACTTTTGGATTCTACCTTCTTTCCTTCTGGATCTGGACTGTTTGATTCTGAACTTTATACCCTCCGGCTGCACCTCTCCTACCCACGGATTTACACTGGACCCATCTTCTGATTGGAAATCGCTTCAATATACCACGACGTCTAAAAAACTTTTGAACTTTTCCACTTTTGTAAACCTCCTTTATCATCCTTTTTTACCTTACTTTCCTTCACCTACCGTCTCTTCGTACTCTGGATGTTCCTAATCTGTCTTCTCTAATCTGCACCTATTACTTTGTATTCTTCTCCCTCCCTTTCTTTTCTCCTCTCGTTTCTTCTCTCCCTGTCACCCCATTTCTCCCTATTGTCCCATCTTCCTTTTTGCTTTGTTTTTTTCTCCCACCTCGCATATATTTTCTTCTCACAACCCCTTTTTCGTTTTTTCTCCTCATGCCTTTATTTTTTTTCCCCCACACCTGTTAAAAAAGTTTTTTTTCCAGTTTTTTTCCCCCCTTTTTTTCTTTTTTTCCTTTTTTTCCACGTCCAATTTTCTCATCACGCTTGTTTTTTTTCCACCACACCTTTTGTAATTCTCCTTCCCACGTCTAATTTTCTTTTCTCTCTCGTTCCATCATGCCTGACTACAAATCTTTCCAACTCACTCTCCACAACCGCCTAAAACTATACCTCCGCACACTTCCCTCTCTATACTTTCAACCTACTATACGACTCTCCTTACTCATATTCAAGAAGACTCGTTTCTCTAGTCATATTACGTTTCTCAGTCGCTGCTTACATCACCGCCTCATCCCTAAGGGTTTCCGCCTCCATTTCCACCCCACTCTCCACTCCTCTACCACCATTCTACCCATACTCCGCACCACATCCTACCGCCTTATGCGGGCCACCATTCGCTCCAATCTCTCTAAAATCCACACTATCGACCGCCTTCTTCCTCCAGCCTTTTCCATATTTTTCTCCTCTCTGTCACCCTCCCATGCTCACAATACATTGCGCTTTATCATTCAACTTAATCATCTCTTTCATACATTTCTTACCGACACTAAGCTCCGCAAACTTCACTCACTCCTCCATTCCTCTACACCCGATGCCACTACCCCAACCCCTCCACCACCCTTCTCCCTCCCTGATGTGCATTCCCCACCCACACCCAACCACCCTGCCTCTCCCACACACACTCCACCCCCTCCCTCCCAGCCCTCCACCATCCCGACCGCCCCTCCTAACCCTACTTCATCCCCTCCTACTTCTATTCCACCCACCCCCTCTCCACTTCAGCCTGTCGTTACCATTCCCCCAGATCTTCCTCTCTCTGAGGCGGAGCGCTCCGTCCTCAATAGGGGTCTGCGCTTCATCCCACTCACTCCATCCTGCAAGGAATTTCAAACCCGTGCGGATGTCCACAGCTTTGTGCGCCGCGTTAGGTTGGGTGCGCTTTTCCATAACACACCACCCGCACCCAACGAGGACTGCTTCACTGACCTGGGCCGACGACCATCCCAGTGGACGCCTGCTCCTGGCCAGTTCCAGGCAGTTGATCTTTTCGCGGGCGCCTGCCAACGCGCTGTGGGCCGGTTTAACTTTTCCAGGCGTCCATCTCGACTCAACATCTCCCCAGCCGAACTCTCGGCCCTTCGATCCCTCCGACGCCGCACGGACATCATCATAAAACCGGCTGATAAGGGTGGAGCCGTGGTAGTATGGCGCGCGGACCTCTACGAGGCCGAAGCTCTCCGTCAACTTCGAGATACCTCATTCTACCGCCCTCTGCCCTCCGACCCCACGCCCAGCTACCAACAGACTGTGTCCTCCACTATCCATGACCTCATCCTCTCCTCCCGTCTCCCCGCCACCGCCTCCAACCTTATTGTTCGCACCCCACGCACCCCCACCATTTACTTCCTCCCCAAGATCCATAAACCGAACAACCCTGGCCGCCCCATCGTCTCCGCCTGCAACTGCCCCACCGAGCTTATCTCAAAATACCTAGACCGTGTCCTCGCCCCCCTAGTGGCTTCTCTCCCTTCCCACATTCATGACACTAACCACGCGCTTCGTCTATTCAACTCTTTCTCTTTCCCTCCCGGCCCTTCTAAGCTTCTCTTCACTCTAGACATCCAGAGCCTCTATACAGTGATCCCCCACGACGAGGGGCTGTGTGCCCTGAAGTTTTTTCTAGACCAACGCCCCAACCCACAACCCGACACCTCCACACTCATTCGTCTGGCCGAACTTGTCCTATCTCTCAACTGCTTCTCGTTCGCGGGAGATATCTACCAGCAGCTCTCGGGAGTGGCCATGGGGACGAGAATGGGCCCCAACTACGCGAACCTCTTCGTTGGTTATGTTGAGGCCCAAATATTCTCCAGTTTCACTGGTCCCACTCCCGAACTATACGGTCGGTATATCGACGACTGTATCGGTGCCACCTCTCTCTCCCGTGAACATCTTGACTCGTTCCTCTCTTTCGTTCAATCTTTCCATCCTGCCCTCCACTTCTCCTGTACTGTCTCTGACACCTCTGTCCCCTTTCTCGACATTTCGGTCAGCATCCTCCACTCCGCCCTTAGCACCTCCATCCACTACAAACACACAGACTCACACTCCTATCTCAACTTCTCCTCCTCCCACCCTAGACACACAAAACTTTCCATCCCCTATTCCCAATTCCTCCGTCTACGCAGACATTGTAGCGACAGCCATGACTTTGAGACTCAGTCTCAACTCATGGCTCACCACTTTAGCCTGCGTGGATATCCACCCACCACCATCCACACCGCCCTTGCCAGAGCACGTTCTGTGGACCGTGCATCTGCTCTCTCCCCCCGAACCCGCCCTGCCGTTTCCCGCCTCCCTTTTCCCCTCACCTACCATCCCACCACCCTACCCCTCCAACGCTCCATTCTCCGAGCTTTTCGGCGCCTCCAGTCCGACCCCTCCACCTCCCACATCTTCCCTAATCGACCCCTCCCCTCCTTCAAACGAGCCCACAACCTACGGGACCTCTTGGTCCACAGCTTCTTCCCCAACCCAACCTCCCAACCTGGCTCGTTCCCCTGCTCCCGCCCACGCTGCCGCACTTGCCCTTACCTCTCCAACACCACCCTCCTCACCAGCACCCATCACCGACCCTATCGCATCACCGACTCCTTCACCTGCACGTCTACCAACATCATATATTGCCTCTCCTGCTCTCTCTGCCAATCCCTGTACATCGGACAAACGGGGCGGCGCCTGGCCGACCGATTCGCGGAACACCTCCGAGATATCAACGTCGGCAATGACACCCCGGTGTCACGCCACTTCCGTTCTGCCGGCCACTCCTTGCGGCAACACCTGTCTGTGTTTGGATTGTCCATGCACAGGGGCCATCCGGACTCCCGTTTGCGCCGTGAACAGGGATTAATCTTCTATCTTCGCTCCTTTGCGCCACATGGGCTCAACTCCCCTCCACTCTTCATCTAACCCCCTCCTCCTGTCTCTCTCCCCCACCCTCCCTCCTACCACCCATCTCTCCCCTCCCCCACCTCCTGCTCCGACTCCTACTTCTTTGTACGTCTCTTCACCTCTCTTCATACTTCTCTTCACCCCTACTCTTTCTCTCCTCTCTCTTACTCTCTCGCACTCTCTTCTCTCGTACTCCCCCCTCTCTCACTCTTACTCTCTACACTCTTACTCTCCTACTCTTTCACTCCTCTTTCTCTCCTCTCTCTTACTCTCTCTCACTCTCTTCTCTCGTACTCCCCCCTCCCCCTCTCCCGTACTCCCCCCTCTCTCACTCTTACTCTCTACACTCTTACTCTCCTACTCTCTACTCTCTTACTCTCTCACCCTTACTCTCTCACTCTCTTCCCCTCTCTCTCACTCTCTTTCTCTTCCTTTCTTCTTCCCCCCCATACCCCTTTTCCCTCTCTCTCACTCTCTTTCTCTTCCTCTCTTTCTCTTCCTCTCTTTCTCTTCCTCTCTTTCTCCCCCCATACCCACCTTCCCCTCTTTCTCCCCCCATACCCACCTTCCCCCTCTCTCAATCCCCCTTCCCTCTCTTATACCCACCCTCTCTCCTCTCTTCCTCTCCCCTCCCATACCCATCTTCCCCCTCTCTTACATCGACCTTCCCCTTCTCCCTCCTCGTCAACACCCCCTCATAAGCTCATCCCACCACACCCCAACACACTCCTACTCTACCTTCCCACTCCACCCCATCCAATTCCTTACACCCACCACCCACCCCTACCCACATACCCCACCCTACCCACAAACCCCATACCTCTACCCCACACTCCACCCATGCCTTCCCCACCTCCCAACACCCTCACATCACACCACACCAATACCCTTGCATCACACCACGCACACCACACCAATACCCTCACATCACACCACGCACACACTACAACTGACCAACTACTTTCTCCCTTTCTCCCTTCCCCCATTTTCACACTACATGCGTCAAGATCACCAGCAGTCTACCTCCCACACACAGCCCCTCGTTCCCGATCACCGTTCGTTATCTCCCCCTTTCTTAGCTCTCCTGAAATAAGAATTTCTAACTTCCGGTCAGTCATTGTTATGATCGGCCATTATTATGATTGACCGTTGACTGAACACTATTCAATTTTTTTTCTCCGTGTTTTTCTCCTTGTCTCCGTATTCTTTCTGTTGAAGAGCGTAGCTCGAAACGTCAAAGACTTTCCGTATTCCCGAGCGTCATACTAATATATACTTTTGTTATTTACACCACCTGTCCTCGTCTGTTGTTATTTTTTGTATATTCTCCCATATATATATATATATATATATATATATATATATACATATATATAATATATATATACGTAAATGTTTAAGGACGAGAATGAGTGCTCAACACTGCATTGGTTTATAAAATGTCTATATTTGCGTATTAAAGCTACCATTGGTTTCATCTTGCTTGTTCATGTTTGAATCGACTATATATATATATATATATATATATATATATATATATATAGGCATGGTGTTACATCATACCTTCTCTCCTTTAATTTTCCCTGTCTTTTGTACACTGTGTAATTATTCTCCATTAATATCGATATCTATGTATTTATACTTGAATATTCATCGTCTAAAAATTTTCAGTCTTTCCCTTCTTTATATATATATAAAGAAAGCTTAGAGGTCACTTAATCGAACATATCAGGGGCTCCCTTTCTTGCAGCTTCTTTCATGACTGATTCTTCCTATGATTGAATTATATATATATAATTATGCATATAAATATACGTGTACACAGCATATACATACATAAACGCACTTGATATATATATATATATATAAGAAAATGTTACTATGGTTATAACCGACGTACTTGAGAGAAAGACCAAACCTTGAAGTTACGGACAAATCGGACAAATTTTCTGCAGGACGTGAAAGCAAAAGACTTGCATCGTGTCTGGAGTAGTTGCAGCTGCGTCCGTTTTGTTTTGTTGGTTGAGAGAGAATCTTGCTATAGTGTGGACTAAATGAAACCGGACCTTCTTTGGTAGCATCAATGCTACTGCTTGTAACCGCCCTGGTGGAAGTGGTACTGTCAAAGTGTTGTCGTCTTCGAAATCTCTTTGCTATGATTTTTCAAAAATGAGTAACCCTGTGATGGAACGGAGGGAGGGGAGGCGTGAAGGCGGTGGGAGGGGCGGGGCGGAGGGAGGGGGCGGGGTGGAGGGAGGGGAGGGTGGAGGGAGGGGTGGAGGGAAGGGAGGGGGAGGCTGAGGGAGGGGTGTCAGTGAGGGGCGGAGGGAGGGGTGGAGGGAGGGGTAGAGGGAGGGGAGGGGAGGCGACGGAGGGAGGGGAGGCGACGGAGGGAGGGGCGGAGGGAGGGTGGAGGGAGGGGCGGAGGGAGGGGCGGAGGGGAGGCGGAGGGGAGGCGGAGGGGAGGCGGAGGGGAGGCGGAGGGGAGGCGGAGGGGAGGCCGGGGGAGGCGGGGGGAGGCGGAGGGGAGGCGGAGGGGAGGCGGAGGGGAGGCGGAGGGGAGGCGGAGGGGAGGCGGGGGAGGCGGGGAGGCGGGGGAGGTGGGGTGGAGGGGTGGAGGGGCGTGGGGAGGGGGGAGGCGGAGGGGGCGCAGAGGGAGGGAGGGGAAGGGGGGAGGGGGGAGGCGGAGGGAGGGAGGGGATGCGGAGGGAGGGAGGGGAGGCGGAGGGAGGGAGGGGAGGCGGAGGGAGGGAGGGGAGGCGGAGGGAGGGAGGGGAGGCGGAGGGAGGGAGGGAGGGAGGGGAGGCGGAGGGAGGGAGGGAGGGAGGGGAGGCGGAGGGAGGGGAGGCGTAGGGAGGGAGGGGAGGCGGAGGGAGGGAGGGAGGGAGGGGAGGCGGAGGGAGGGAGGGAGGGAGGGGAGGCGGAGGGAGGGAGGGAGGGAGGGGAGGCGGAGGGAGGGAGGGGAGGCGGAGGGAAGGAGGGAAGGCGGAGGGAAGGAGGGAAGGCGGAGGGAAGGAGGGAAGGCGGAGGGAAGGAGGGAAGGCGGAGGGAAGGAGGGAAGGCGGAGGGATGGGAGGTTCCGAGGAGGTGAAGGGGAGGAAATAGGCAACTTCCTGGAAAGTTCCGAGGTAGAGGTACTTCCTGAAAAGTTTAGGCAACTTCCTGGAAAGTTCCGATGAGGGTGGGGTACTTCCTGAAAGTTCCGAGTAGGGGAGTAATTTCCTGGAAAGTTCAGGCAACTTCCTGGAAAGTTCCGCGTACGGAAGGTACTTCCTGGAAAGTTCCGAAGAGGAGAGGAACTTCCTGGAAAGTTCTCAGGCGAGGAAGGGGTGGAGGGGGAAAAGCAACTGCAGAAGTTCTTAGAATTTTGGTCGTCGTAATGCTTTGCTTTCGTTTGTTTAATAAAAATTTCTCCTCGTATTATGATTTTGCCTTCATTTTGTGCAGAAAATGCCAACTTCTAAATTCTGTTTTCTGATTAGGTGAAAATGATTAAACTTTAAACCTCAGTAACATTTTTCTACAATAAGTATGTATATATGTATGTATGTATGTATGTATGTATGTACCAGGCACGTGTTGTCAGTAATTACTCAGGGTAGGCAGTTGGTGATATTTATGTAGTAAAACACGCAAAAAATAAATGAAACACAGCGCGCGACTGAGTGGGAGCCAGATTTATTTCTGCCTTTATAGTACGTAAAGAAAACGGTACTGTAGGAATGTACACAGCACATGTACTACAGCAGTACTATGCGCAGCTTAGATACTGAGATTGAAAGAGCGGGGCGAATTATGCCTACCTAGTCTACAAAGAATAAAATATTTTGCATTTTATGCATAGTAATCATTTTATTGAATTAGGTGCATATTTTGCCAAAGAAGGAAAATGTTGCTATCGATCTATTTTATTCAAGATAGGCACTGCCTACCTTGGCGTCACGTCCTTATTATGTATGTACGTACGTATGTATGTATGTATGTATGTATGTATGCATGTATGTATGTATGTATGTATGTATGTGTGTGAGTGTTTATTTACGATGGACAGCAGAAAAGAGTTCACTTGTCACAAATTGTTGTCAACTTACTCACACTCTCCTTAAAACTATGTATTCGTCACACTCACCTTTGTTTCCCTTCATGAACGTTTTAAAAGCTACTTGTGTGTGTGTGTGTGTGTGTGTGTGTGTGTGTGTGTGTGTTTACGAAAGTATGCATACAGTGTCACGTGCATATCTCTGAAGTCGATTTCGGGCGTTAATCTCGAGGAGAGCGGAAGAGCGGAAGAGCGGAAGAGCGAGACGTGGCCGTCGGTAGACTAGACGTCGAGTTCGATAGAGTAGAGTCGTCGGAAGTGAGAGTTGAGTAGAGGTCATCCGCACGTGCGATATAACAGTGGCGACGAGGATTCGCAGCTCACGCAACCACTGTGTAGTATTGCGATATAACAGTGGCGACGAGGATTCGCAGCTCACGCAACTACTGTGTAGTATTACGATATAACAGTGGCGACGAGGATTCGCAGCTCACGCAACTACTGTGTAGTATTGCGATATAACAGTGGCGACGAGGATTCGCAGCTCACGCAACCACTGTGTAGTATTACGATATAACAGTGGCGACGAGGATTCGCAGCTCACGCAACTACTGTGTAGTATTGCGATATAACAGTGGCGACGAGGATTCGCAGCTCACGCAACCACTGTGTAGTATTACGATATAACAGTGGCGACGAGGATTCGCAGCTCACGCAACCACTGTGTAGTATTGCGATATAACAGTGGCGACGAGGATTCGCAGCTCACGCAACCACTGTGTAGTATTACGATATAACAGTGGCGACGAGGATTCGCAGCTCACGCAACTACTGTGTAGTATTGCGATATAACAGTGGCGACGAGGATTCGCAGCTCACGCAACCACTGTGTAGTATTACGATATAACAGTGGCGACGAGGATTCGCAGCTCACGCAACCACTGTGTAGTATTGCGATATAACAGTGGCGACGAGGATTCGCAGCTCACGCAACCACTGTGTAGTATTGCGATATAACAGTGGCGACGAGGATTCGCAGCTCACGCAACTACTGTGTAGTATTGCGATATAACAGTGGCGACGAGGATTCGCAGCTCACGCAACTACTGTGTAGTATTGCGATATAACAGTGGCGACGAGGATTCGCAGCTCACGCAACTACTGTGTAGTATTACGATATAACAGTGGCGACGAGGATTCGCAGCTCACGCAACTACTGTGTAGTATTGCGATATAACAGTGGCGACGAGGATTCGCAGCTCACGCAACCACTGTGTAGTATTACGATATAACAGTGGCGACGAGGATTCGCAGCTCACGCAACTACTGTGTAGTATTGCGATATAACAGTGGCGACGAGGATTCGCAGCTCACGCAACCACTGTGTAGTATTACGATATAACAGTGGCGACGAGGATTCGCAGCTCACGCAACCACTGTGTAGTATTGCGATATAACAGTGGCGACGAGGATTCGCAGCTCACGCAACCACTGTGTAGTATTACGATATAACAGTGGCGACGAGGATTCGCAGCTCACGCAACTACTGTGTAGTATTGCGATATAACAGTGGCGACGAGGATTCGCAGCTCACGCAACCACTGTGTAGTATTACGATATAACAGTGGCGACGAGGATTCGCAGCTCACGCAACCACTGTGTAGTATTGCGATATAACAGTGGCGACGAGGATTCGCAGCTCACGCAACCACTGTGTAGTATTGCGATATAACAGTGGCGACGAGGATTCGCAGCTCACGCAACTACTGTGTAGTATTGCGATATAACAGTGGCGACGAGGATTCGCAGCTCACGCAACTACTATGTAGTATTGCGATATAACAGTGGCGACGAAGATTCGCAGCTCACACAACCACCGTGTAGTATTACGATATAACAGGTACTTAGGCAGTGTGTTACATATCCCAGTGACCCAATAATTACAGGTATAAACCTGAACTTGTAATCTGGGTAGAGTAACTGCAGATTTCTATATAGTTCAGCTTACGTATTCTTTTTTTTTTTTAGTTGATCTTTAACTTTATGTTAACATCTGCTGGGCAGCTGATTTCCAAAACTGTACACAGTTTGTCTTCTTTATCCCAAATCACTATGCCAGGTGTGTTATGCATGTATGTTATGTATGTGTGTGTGTGTGTGTAGTGAAATTGGTTGTATTTTGAATAGGTTATCAATTGTGTGTGCGGTGTAGCCTATTGTTTTCGTTTTTTTTTTATATAGGTAAACGAATGTATGTCTGCGTGTGTATTTTGTGTGTGAGAGAGAGAGGGGGGAGAGAGTGTGTGTGCGTGTACGCATATCTGTGCCTGAGCCTGTACACATTTGTATGTGTTTTCACGTGTGCGTGGATGTGTGTGGTTGTGTGTCCTTGTTTGTGTGTGCATTTTCGTGTGTGTATACGCGTGTGTGTGTGTGTGTATGTGTATGTGTGTGTATGCGTGTGTGTGTGTGCGTGTGTGTGCGTGTGTGTGCGTGTGTGTGGATATGTATGGCTGTGTACTGGAATCGCTCATAATTACATGTATTTAACTTCATGGGTTTCTGAATCAAATTAGAATCGAAACCTTGTCTAAACACCCGAGAGACTCATCGCAAAGACACATGTGTGAGTGTTTACTTATGTGTGATTTGATTTCATTGCAGTGCAGTTTTAGTTTCTACCAGATGAGAAGGCGGCCGGAGTATGAAGAAGAATATTTCTTCTGCCTCTCCATAGAGTACTTATTACATCTTGTAGTGGAGAACATGTCATACTTCGTAATGTAATGTAACAAATGATTTTGAGGAGCTTTAATCGAAATAACTTTGGCTAATAAATCCCCTCTTTACTTCCCGACAGATAATTCTGGGAAATCTCTTCACTTCTTTCCGAGCAGTATTTTAGGCGAAGGTAATGAAGAGATCTGACCTTTCATAAACTATGACGTCGGTCACTTTGATCTTGGTTTCTTTCATGCATGTATCATAAAATTCCTGTGAAACTAATTGAAAGAATTCACAACTCTATTTGTCAGTCCCATTGCCGCCAATAGTGTTAATATCATTTATATGATCAATCTGAGACCATGTGATCTATTATTTTTATTTTATTTCTTTTCTCTTCATTTCCTTTTTTTCTTTTTTTCTTTTTTTTTTTTGGCGTGTGTCTATTTATAAATATATGGTAACTTTTCTGTCTCTACTATAAGTATACAAGCGGAACAAAAATTGATACCGTCACAACGATTTGAAGTAGCTATTGTGAATCCTTAAGTAGCCTGAATAAATAGGAATGCATTTGTTCTCTGAATTTTAGAAATTCCAGAATTCCATCCAACTTCCCTACACACACAGATAAGTGAATATAAAATAATGCTATATTATATATGTGTGTCGTAATTATACTTTTGGTGTTATTGTTCCAATATTTTAAAACAATGTCTCTTTTTCCATGCTTCTGGCCACTCGTGATGGCAGTAGATTGATTGCAGATTCATAAAAAATTGAATAAAAAGATATCATTTGAAGTAACTTTTACTTGTTTCAGTCATTAAAGTGCGACCATGTTGGGACACCGCCTTGAAAAGTTTAGTTAAGCAAATCGACTGGGGTGATTTGGAAGATGTGAAGAAATGCCGTCTTTTCAGTGGAGCACTTCTTTGTAGGCAGCGTTTCTCGTTTTCCCTTCTGATGCACAAATGTATAGATAAACGGACAGACAGATAGATGGACAGATAGGCAGACAGACAGACACCCAGACAGAGACCCAAACAGACAGGTAGATAGAGATAGATAGATAGATAGATAGATAGATAGATAGATAGATAGATAGATAAACGGACAGACAGATAGATGGACAGATAGGCAGACAGACAGACACCCAGACAGAGACCTAGATAGACAGGCAGAGATACATTTCTTTTATTAGCCACACAGGGCTCAACAAAGATGGGACGAATACAATGTAGAGCTTTTCTTTTTGGGAGGGGGAAGGAAAAAGAAAAAAGTAAGGGTGGGTGTCGATCAAAAGGGATCGTAGGAAGGAAAAAAGGGGGGAGTTCGATCAAAAGGGATCGAGAGAAAAAAAAAAGACAGGCAGAGATAGATAGATAGATAGATAGATAGATAGTTTGAATGATTGATTTGTTGACTGATAAGATTAAAGGGTATCTTATAATCTCCAGGAAGTATTACCTAACCCGCATAATACACTTCTTTGTGATAAAATATTAAATGTTATATTACGGTTCAAAACATTTCAGACGTTCAAAGTCAAACACTGGCAGCGGCGTACGCAATGTTGTTTTGGGGAGATAAAGATTGTTGCCAGGGGTGAGACAATCATATATATATATATATACGCTGTCACACCTGTGAACGTGTATGAGTATGTGCAAGAATATCTATGTGTGTGCGTGTGTGTACGTATATGTGCAAGCAGTGTGTGTGTGTGTGTGTCTGTATGTGTGCGCGCACGCATATATCGTTGCCGCCTGATATGGATAAAACCCTATGGTTACGCAGGTATGCATAGACACAAATATACACACGCGCACACTTATATACATGCACATACACACACACATACTGCACACACGAAGTACACACGTTCTAACAAACACATATACACACTCACACATACACATACATACGTACACATGCTCACACACACACACACACACACACACACATACACATACACGACGATTGACCCAGCATACCACTGACACGTGCAACATTATGCTGTTTCTCAAAGAGGATCAGCATGATACAGTGTGTATGTGTGTGTGACAGAGAGACAGACAGACAGACAGAAACAGAGAGAGTCAGACAGACAGACAGCGACAAGACTGTACCGTTTGAATTACCGTACATTTCACCCGAAGGGCTTCTATACAATTTCCGCCTACTCAGTTTTGCTCACCAGTTATTATAGGTCGATTCGGTGGTGTGGAACATTACGTTTGCACAAGACGCCGTACAACAGGGCCGAACCCGGACCTTACGGTTGCAAACTAGGCCTCTGAACCATTCGGCTACACTGCATCAACAAACGCTACACACATGTGTGTGTATATATTATATGTATGTATGTATGTATGTATGTATGTATGTATGTATACGTACATACATACATATATATATATGTGTGTGTGTGTGTGTGTGTGTGTGTGTGTGTGTGTGTGTGTGTGTGTGTGTGTGTGTGTGTATACTATTTTACTATTTTACTTGCTTCAGTCATTTTGACTGCGGCCATGCTGGAGCACCGCCTTTAGTCGAGCAAATCGACCCCGGGACTTATTCTTTGTAAGCCTAGTACTTATTCTATCGGTCTCTTTTGCCGAACTGCTAAGTGACGGGGACATAAACACACCAGCATCGTTTGTCAAGCAATGCTAGGGGGACAAACACAGACACACAAACACACACATATACATATAGATATATACATATACATATATATATACATATACATATATACGACGGGCTTCTTTCAGTTTCCGTCTACCAAATCCACTCACAAGGCTTTGGTCGGCCGAGGCTATAGTAGAAGACATTTGCCCAAGATGCCACGCAATGGGACTGAACCCGGAACCATGTGGTTGGTAAGCAAGCTACTTACCACACAGCCACTCATATACATATATATATATATATATATAAAGTGTAGTATATTGCCACTTAAGTGTGGCTGACCCCTAGGGGTGGATGTTACTGTTGCTTTTAGCCCCAGGAGGACATCTCCTCCAGCTGGCTTATCGACACACGACTGTGTCCTGTTTGCCAAGGGAAGTTATCCCTCTCACCACGATCTGCAGCACGAACGGATCCGGATTTCAGGGTTATTTCCCTTCGTCGGCGTTCGATAGCCGCTGACCTTGGTGAGAGAGACAAAAACCTGGCAATCTTATATCTTCTTTTCCAGTGAAATTCTTCACTGATATCGAAAAGGTGAAAACAAGCAATGTTAATTCTCTAAATGAAGTATTAACAGTAACTGCACGATAAAGTGTAGTATATTGCCACTTAAGTGTGGCTGACCCCTAGGGGTGGATGTTACTGTTGCTTTTAGCCCCAGGAGGACATCTCCTCCAGCTGGCTTATCGACACACGACTGTGTCCTGTTTGCCACACGACTGTGCAGTTACTGTTAATACTTCATTTAGAGAATTAACATTGCTTGTTTTCACCTTTTCGATATCAGTGAAGAATTTCACTGGAAAAGAAGATATAAGATTGCCAGGTTTTTGTCTCTCTCACCAAGGTCAGCGGCTATCGAACGCCGACGAAGGGAAATAACCCTGAAATCCGGATCCGTTCGTGCTGCAGATCGTGGTGAGAGGGATAACTTCCCTTGGCAAACAGGACACAGTCGTGTGTCGATAAGCCAGCTGGAGGAGATGTCCTCCTGGGGCTAAAAGCAACAGTAACATCCACCCCTAGGGGTCAGCCACACTTAAGTGGCAATATACTACACTTTATCGTGCAGTTACTGTTAATACTTCATTTAGAGAATTAACATTATATATATATATATATATATATATATATATATATATATATATATATATATATATATATATATATATATATATATATATATATATATATATATATGTATATATATATATATATATATATATATAATATAAATATATGCATATAGGCACAGGAGTGGCTGTGAGGTAAGTAGCTTGCTTACCAACCACACGGTTCCGGGTTCAGTCCCACTGCGTGGTACCTTGGGCAAGTGTCTTCGGGCCGACCAAAGCCTTGTGAATGGATTTGGTAGACGGAAACTGAAAGAAGCCCGTCGTATATATGTATATGTATATATATATATATTAAATGGATCTTTTTTAAAACGGGGGCCACATTTTTCATTAACGAAACACTTTGAAACTTGAAACACTGGTAGAATGTGTCATATAAAACATCTTTTTCTCTTAGTCTTCTTAAAAAAAAAAGAAATCCCTAAGTTATTCCATGTTAAAGTTGTCGTATTTCTGTAATTTCAACCAATCACTGACGTCCATTCAGCCGATATACATTAAGTGCCGACTACATAAACAAACGATTCTGAAACAATTCTATCGGTGTTAGGGTTAGGGTAAAACAGCAAATTTAAAAAGAAAAAAGCAAATAAAACGAAGAAGAAAAAAAGAAAATGAAAAAAGCAAATTTAAAATGAAAAAAGCAAATAAAACGAAGCTATGGCTTAATCAGCCAAAGGAGTAAAATGTAAACAACTGAATACTTGTCAGTGATTGGTTGAAATTATCGAAATAAGACAATTTTTTACATGAAATAAATTCGAATACAAAAATATTTTTCTGTTCTATAACACAAAATAGATAAGTATACGAAGTTTGAAAGTCTTTCGGTACCAAAAACACTACGTAAAACATTAATGAAAAATGTGGCCCCCGTTTTTAAAAAGATCCCATTAAATTAGTGGGCAAAAAACCTACTAAAGTGGCGACCTCGTGATCTTGTATTCATAAAGCAGTCTTCCTCGCTACCAGGTCAAAAGCTTCTTTGTTAGCAGGGGAATTGGTAAACATCCATTTTCCTCGAATTAGTACGGAAACAGCATTCCTTTTCTTTACATTGTAAAATTAAACATGGAGAAAGACTATTCGAAATTATTAGCAGATGTTTATGTATATCACACGCAGATTCAACAAATTTCGGAAAAGAAACTATTAATTATAAGGAATTTCTGTCATTAAAGAAATAGAAACTGTATAGGTGCGGCAATCACTCAGAATCAATCGTCATTGTCAGAAGTCGCCATCGTCGCCGTCGTTGTCGCCGTCATCATGCCGTCACCGTCATGGTTACCGTCGTCTCCGTTTTTGTCGGTGTCGTCGTTATGTTCTTAACACTGTTAGAGCAGCAAGGTGACAAAATCTTTAGAGAGTCGAAGCAAATGCCTTACGACATTTCTTCTGACTTTTTTTTTTTTTAAGGGCAGCTAAACCTACCAAAAGTGCATAAGGTTGTTCATAAACTAGAATACATAATTAGAAATGTCCCTCATTGGTTACTCTTGTGGCAGATATAGAAACGGTTAACATTTAGAACTATTACAACAAAATAAAAACTTCGCTTGTAGCTGATTTATATTGCATAAACATTAAAATATTAAGGGAGACAACTCATAGTAGAGTTATCTCCCTTAGACATTTCTTTATTATCTCCCGTGTTTAAATTTTATTGCTGGTGAGTGATGTTGACAAATAAGTTTTTAGTCATTAAGCCACTATTTTACCTTTTATGTTTTTACCATTCATCCGTCATTATACTTGAATTATTTTGCCTTGTTTTAAACGATTCGGTTATTAAGCTAACAAACAGAAACAGAGTTTGGTCAGGAAATATTGCTTCAACACGTTCTGACATCAAAGAATATGAACATAGAAATGTAAAGAGCTGGAACAAACACCACAAGGCATTTTGACCTTCTTTCTTTCTTTTCTTTCTCTTACTTGTTTCAGTCATTTGACTGCGGCCATGCTGGAGCACCGCCTTTAGTCGAATCAAATCGACCCCAGGACTTATTCTTTGTAAGCCTAGTACTTATTCTATCGTTCTCTTTTGCCGAACCGCTAAGTTACGGGGACCTAAACACACAACATATACACACACATACATATATTTATATATATATACATATATATGACAGGCTTCTTTCAGTTTCCGTCTACCAAATCCACTCACAAGGCTTTGGTCGGCCCGAGGCTATAGTAGAAAACACTTGGCCAAGGTGCCACGCAGTGACACAAGCAAATATGTTCTTCCTTCTGTTTTTTTCTTTTTTTTAGAAGCAGGTATGATTTGAGAATATTTAGCTGCTATTTCAAGCAGGGCAAGGCTCCATTATTGTTGCCTCTCCCCAACACCAACCCCAACCCAAGAAAGCTATTATTGATGTTTAGTCCCATGTCAGGCCCCAACTGAGCATATTTGTAACTAAAAGGATTCCTGTTGTGACCATCTCATCTTATTACAAGACGTTTTCAATCTAGAACTACACTATCTGTTATGCTTGTGTATGTGTATTTTTTCTTTGAGGGGGGGGGGGGGGTTCAAAAACAGCAGAATGGAAATTAAAGGATGATTGGAACTGCTATTTTTAGCCGGTTGACTATCCACATAGAAGCTCCCTTGAGAGTAAAAACATGAGCTACAAAGGAACGAGGGGCTTTACTGATATCTGATACGGGTTCGGTACATTACAGTATTTGTTTCAATTTCTGCCACAGTTCATTTATTTTGGGCTCTCAAATTTCCAAGGGCTAATGATATCGGGTTCAAGCCGCTTCAGTAGTGGCACACAATGAAGTCTTTTTGTCTCTTACTGTTGTTTTCTAAATGAGCTGGTTTGGTACCTGATGAAAGTTTGCTGAGAAAGATATCACCCCAGAAGGACCCCGTTGTTGAATCAAACAACTCATCTTTTATATTTTACTTGTTTTCAGTCATTGGATTGCAGCCATGCCGGAGCACCTCATTGAAGGGTCAGTCAAACAAACTGATCCCAGTATTTATTTTTGAGCATGGTAACTTGTTTCTTTTTGCCAAACCGCTAAGCTCAACTCTGATTGACAAGCAATGGTGGGGTGACAAGCACAAACATAATGACACACACATTGTTATATATTGGATCATCCCATAAATAACGCAGTTTTTTCAATTGAACTAAAAATCAGAGGTGGACAGAATAAACTAACATATATACGACGGGCTTCTTTCAGTTTCCGTCTACCAAATCCACTCACAAGGCTTTGGTCAGCCCGAGGCTATAGTAGAAGACACTTGCTCAGGGTGCCATGCAGTGGGACTGAACCCGGAGCCATGTGACTGGTAAGCAAGCTACTTACCACACAGTCACTCCTATGCCTATTTTATGGTTTACTATTTATATTTTGAATTACATATATATGGGGGCACCAAAATCTTATTAAGTGCTTAGGGCCTCTATGGGTCTCAGTTAGGGGTGGATTGAGCCATTGGTTAATCGAGCACTACCTGAGGGCCTGGAGCTCTGCATTTTAACTCTCTATGATATCAATGTTAAGGGGCCCAGTAAACAGTTATGCCCAAGGGCCCTTAATACTCTCAGTGTGTCCCTGGTCTTAATCCAGCTCTGCCTATACATTTCAATGTAGCCAGTCAGATCTTTGGTTACTGCTCCACCACCACCACCACCATTTCTTTATCAAACCTAAGAAGTACAAAATTTGAAGAAAAAAAGTACATTAGACACTACTTTAAAAATGCTAATCTACATCCACCTTCCGTCCCTCTCCATGCACCACCACCACCACTACCACAACCCTCACCCATACCACTCCAGTTGTTTCTTTTTACACAACCTCACTTTCTGTCGGAAGACAGATATGAAGTCCTCTCTTTCTCTCTCTTTCTCTGTTCTCCTTCCCTCTCTCGCTCTCTCTCTCTCCTCATTATCAGTCTTTCCGTCACTCTCTTTCTTTCTCTCTCTCTCACACTCTTTCTCTTATTCTCTTTCCTACTCTCTCTCTCCCTCTTTCTCCTTCTCTCTCCTCATGATCAGTCTTTCCTTCACTCTCTCACACTCTTTCTCTTATTCTCTTTCCTACTCTCCCTCTCTTTCATTCTCTCTCTGTATCACAAGCTCTCCCTTTCTCTTTGTGTCACGATGCCCACCCATTTTTTTTTTTATCTATCTCGTTATCTCTCACTTTCTTTTGTCCTTTCTTTTATTCGCACGAATACGCACACACACAAACACATATGCAAACAAACGATCAAAAGTAAAAAAGAAAAGAAAAACAATCTATCGGGGGCGGCGGGGGGGGGAGTCACGTACACATACACACTTCACAAAAAAAAAATCCATCTCAGACTGTAACACATGTACTTTCGTATTTCCAGACGTACATATATATAAACAAATAATATATATATATATATATATATTCCACATACGTACGCTTCTCGCACACGCGCTGTCTTGCATACTTACACGCACGCACGCACGCACACACACACACACACACACACACACATACACACAAACCACGCTAATACAAGTAATGCATCCGATGAAAATCACAATTACACATAAACACACACACACATACACAAATCATACACTAATATGAGTAATGCATCCAATGAAAATCACAATTACACACACACACACACACACGCATGCACACATATACACGCAACTAATTGTCTGCATACGCAATTACTTTGAACAACGAGAGGCCCTCTACGTCAACCATGGGTATAAACTGCGGTCCGCGGTATTTTTTAAATGGCTCACCCAACGAAATATTACGTTCAACGTTCTTTTGGTAATGTGATCTGCCTGATGATTGATCAAGTTTCATACGGCCCACTTCTCAAAAAAAGAAAAGGTTGCCTGTGCCTATTCTACGTAGTCGGTCGACCTGCTAGAAATGGTAGCCAAATCACCCTCAAATTACACACTACAGTCTTTAAAAAAAATTGATATATATACACTAAAATTTCATTATGTTTGAAATTAAGACGTAATGGTCGTGGCTAGAATGTTTTTGATCATAGTTCTGCTTGTTCGTGGTCAAACTCATATTAGGTGTATTGATGTACTTTTGCACGCTAATCATTGACATGAAATTCATGTTCGCCATAAATCAATAAGACACATTCATTCCTGTTTCGATAGTAACAAGACATATTCATGCCTGTTTCTATAGTAATGTAGAAAACGACCGTGCGAACCAAAAGAGAATGGTGACGAATGGAACAGGCTCCTTTTAACGCATCGCACGGTCGACACAAAATATTCTTTAACTCTTTAGTTCACTTATGCGATTAAATTAAAAATTAAAGTTTTGAAATGTTTCTTTTTTTTTTTTTTGTTAATCGCATGGCTTTGGAAGAACTCTCTGGAGTCATTGCCTTATTTGGCCAATCTCCCATGTTTTTTTAACTGTCTGCTCAATCTCCTGTGATGTGTTGCTGGCCGCTGACATCTGAAGAATTCCAAAACAAACCCTGACGTCATAACTCTTTGACACTGGACGATCTCGCAGAGTTTCATCTTTTTCATGTCACATCTATATCAGTGGTTGTAAGTTCCATACACAATGACATTGTTACTTAAACATGAAATTAATGAATGTATAGAATACAATTATGTATATCATAGTTAGTGAAATATTTCACGTAATATAAGAGAAATCGGTAAAAAAAAATTGTTTCCTATGTGTCACAGCGCCTTTTATTATGTGCTCGCTCCCACTAACCTTAGGATCTGGCTACGCCTCTGGGCATAGGCACTGCTTCTGAATCAGCAAGTAAAAAAAAAATCTAAACAACAGCTAAGTAATTTTCTTTTCATCCAGATCAACAATCTTATGTCGTCTGCAATTCAAAGAGGCACTTCAAAGGTTACCTTCGAAAGGGTCAGTCATTTCTTCAATATCTCGGGCCGACCAAGACCCTGTGAGTGGATTTGATAGACGGAAACTGAAAGAAGTCTTTTGTGTGTGTGTGTGACCAGTGCTTGACAACCGGTGTTGGTGTGTTTATGTCCACATGACTTGGCCATTCGGCAAAAAAAAAGAGACCGATAGAATAAGAACCAGGCTTAAGAAAAGTATTGGAGTCGATGCGTTCGTCTAAAAACTCTTCAAGACGGTGCTTCAGCATGGCCGCAGTCTAATGGCTTCGTAAAAGAATAAAAGGATAAACTAAAAGGAAAGGTTACAGTGTCTTAGCCAGTGTAGGTGGGGAAATACATGGTACGATAGTAGCGTGATGGAGGCCAGGCCAGTGGTTTATACCACTTACATTCCCCAAGGTTTCGTTATGATCCTGCCATATTTCGGACGACGGATGTATGTATATATATATGTGTTTGTGTGTCTGTGTTTGTCCCCCCACCATCGCTTGACAACCGATGCTGGCGTGTTTATGTCCCCGTAACTTAGCGGTTCGGCAAAAGAGACCGATAGAATAAGTACTAGGCTTACAAAGAATAAGTCCTGGGGTCGATTTGCTCTCGACTAAAAGGCGGTGCTCCAGCATGGCCATAGTCAAATGACTTAAACAAGTAAAAGAGTAAAAGAGCATATATATATAAATGCGGTCAATTAAATCGATCATACTCCGCAAATGTGACATGGTGTCTTTGTTTAGAAATCATTGTTGTTTAGTCACATGTTACCCTTGATTAAACAGAGCTCAAATGAAAAACCATCCAGCACCAACACCACCACAACCACTTTGTAACAAACGCTATTTTCATTTGCTCTTTCTTTCTCCTGTTTCGAAAATAGTAAATCTTAAGAACTACGTCATCCGACAAGCGACCACCGTAAATAATAACTCCTCGTTGACTCGTAACCTACCAAATTCGTAGTAATTGTTGGATATAGGAAAACAGAGAGCTGGTAGAATCGTTATCACGCCGAACAAAACATTTGGCAGTTTTTTAGTTAAAGTATCGGGATAATGAATGTTTATTCGGTAATTTCCGCATACTTTAATTAAAAGATTGCCAGATGTTTCTTCCGGCTTCTTACAGTCTAAGTTCAAATCCCGCCGAAATTGACTTTGCCTTTCATCCTTTCAAAGTCGATAAAATAAGTAGCAGTTAAGCCCTAGAGTCGAAGTAACCGACTATCTCCTCCCGTAAAATTTCAGGCCCTGAATATAAATTAAGTAAGAAGAACCGCAGCGTATGTTAAAAAATAAAGTAATTTATGAAAACATACGAAATGCCGAAACGAAAATATTGTTTACTATTTTCATCCACAACATAAACTTTCGTTTTAGAAGCACGTGCATTACGATAAGAGTTTAAAACAAAAAACAACAACATTCAGGTAACTTAAAAGTGTTTAATTAGAAACACGCATAAAAAAACAATGTTAATTTAAACATGTAAAGGAGTCAGTAGAAATTTCGAAAAGATGCAATGAATAAACAATACTTTGTTTTCGTTTGGACAATTCAAGCAAACCATAATATTTTTAATACATTCTCCAGTTTGTTGAAAATAGCGGCGCGATTCTCCAAATTTACCTGTTGTTATTGTTACTGCTGCTACCTTTGTTGTTGTTGTTGTTGTTATAGAAGTGGTAGCTATATTTAATAATGATCATCGCGCCTTTTTTTCCATTTTTTATCAGGGACACTGTGCACTATTGACTATATTACCTTCGTTTTTCTTTGTTGTTGTAGTAGAAAAACCGTACGTAGACCAATCTTGATTGAACTGGCCTATGACGAAGACATTCCAGTTCTGACCATCCAGTTTTAATTTCAGACAGCTAATGAGTTATAATTAGTTACTGTTGTTTTGGTTCAACCTTAGGTTAAGTCTGATCCATGGCGTTCCAGCCGTAACTATCCCGTCTTCTATTCATATTCAGTGCAGCTAGGAACCACATTATTCAACTATATTATTCTTTTTTTGTAAGACAGTTAGGAGAATTTTGCCTGGTGTTTCTAGCAGAGTAAACAACCGCGTAGACGTTTCTTGCTGTTATTTTCTTAGTAGTAGTTATTATCATTATTTAGCCCTAGGTTAGATCTGATCAAGCAGATCTATGATCAAGGACAAACCAGCTGAGACCATCCCATCTTTTTCCTATGCGCAGGAATCCGAGACATTATTCAACGCGTTTTTTCTTCTGAAGACGGTTGTGGTGTGTGGTTCAAGGGAAATTTGCCTGTTATTTCTAGCAAATCTAGAGACTACATACAAGCTCCAGTCTCACTTAGTTCGTGAGGTAGCGATTGTTGCGGTTGTAAAAAAAGTCGACAGTTCTCGTTTAGTAGTATTGGCGGTTGTTGTGTTAGTGGTAGCAGTTATGGTTTCTTGCTAACCCTGATGTTGTCATGGTGTCATGGTTTAGGACAGGCGTGGGTAACCCTTTTTACGAGAAGCGGGCCGCATGAGACACGACTCGTCATCAAGCGGGCCGAACCACTAAAAGAAAAGAAAAAAATATGCATATGTCAATTTGCCTCGTGAAAATTAGACGTACCATTTAGAAAGTCCCGCGGGCCACAGTTTGCCTATGGCCGATTTAGGAAATAATCGCTCCATCTCTTGTTATTTGTCGTTATAATTCTGAGTTTTACTACAACTACTATTACTACTGAACATAACACTGCCGTTGCCACTTGCTGCTGCTGCTGTCCCAGCTGAATGAGTGCTGGTGTTGTTATTGCTGTTGGTGTTGTATCGCCACCGGCCCCCATCGCTGCTGCTGCTGCTGTTGTTGTTATCAACAGCCAGCAGCAAGGTGTGTCCTATTATTCCCGAGGCGCTAACATTGACGATTGACAACAGTTGGCAAGAAAGAAAGACTAATATTTCTTTTTGTCACTCTTCTTTCTTTCATTTTCTTATGTAAAGAGAGAGAGAGAAAGAAAGACAAGACGAAACGTGACCCGGTGGCACGATGTTTTACTTTTTTCCATTTAGTTCCGGGTACTCAAGCTTGAGGGCCAATTTCTAAACCGCCCTTTCCTACCATACAGTCATACATACCATATCATATCATATCACATATATATATATATATATATATATATGCGATATATGCGCACAGACAGAAAACATAATACGTACACACATACTCTGTTTCCACCCGTCCCATTGTTATTACAGTCATTTACGCTTAGCTATCGAACATAAACAGTCATCCACTAACATCTCCGAACTCCGGACACTCTCATATTGAATGAAACTTGTTATACGGGGATATATATATATATAATATATACTTGTATCAAAACAACAACAAAACTTTTGATGGTAAGTGACTTACGAATTTATTTGATCATTTCCTCGATATTCTATTGAAATGTTACGACAGAATACTTATATCCTGCCCGTAAGTCTTGGATCAGAAAAAGTATAAAGGCATCTAGCTCCAATTTTAAAGTAGCAGATTGTTAACATGCAAAGTTCAAATATTCTTGCTTCAGTTACTATTAAATCAGTCAAGGTAAAATTTAACCATTGTGCAAATAGCATCCAGTTCACTTGTTAGACTTTAAATAAACTTTAAACCATAGATCACCTTAGGATTGTTAATTAAGCTGTTATTATTACCCTTCCCGTTTATGTAAAACAGTTCTGTACCTGCAAGGATTTGAAACAGAAACTGACGGTATGGCCAAACAACAAAACTGTTGATCGGGTGTTCGATGTAATGAAATGGTTGTTTCTTCTCTCACCTTTCCGGTGTTGAAGTTGTTTTTAATTTTTGTTTGTAAACTGTGTGTTTAGAACAAAGTACATCGCCACTATAATAATAATAATAATAATAATAATAATAGTAATAATAATAATAATAATAATGAAAGCAGCAGCGATATTAAATTTAGATTTAAAACAAACGTAGTTATTATCGAATGTTCGATATTAAATAGTCGTTTTTATTTCCCTTCGTCTATCTCTATTTTTAGGTGGTTGTTATATTTATGAAAGAATGTGAGTTTGAGGCACCGTTCTCCATTTTATTATTATTATTTATATGTTATTATTTTTTCTTTTCCTTTGAGACGAAGTCCGTTTAAGGAAATGTCAAGTTTTAAAAATAACATAAAATAAATTAGAAGGCTGTCGAGTAAAAGATAGGGCATATAGAGGAAAGAGGGAGTGACCGATCGAAAAGAAAATTATATAGGCAGAAAAGAAAAGGGAAACAAGAGGAAAAGAGATAAATAATTGGAGGGAAAGAGAGAAAGAATGAAAAGTAGAAAGATACGAAGAGAAAATGAAACCAAAAACAAAAACAAGACAGATATGCGAAGTAAAGTGAGAAACAAATATGAACGAGAAATATAAGGAAGTTGTGCAAACTCTCTTGATATTTTTATTAGAAAAGCTCACTTTCGTTGTTTTAAACCCTTTTGTTAGTATTATTGTTAGGGATTTATATGCCGTAATATATTGAACCCCGAATTATTCGTCTATGATTATATAATTGTTATTGTTTTATGGCACACAGGAAGTATTTCTTTTCTTCTATTTAAATGCTGTTTACATCGACGATGCCTTTTAGTCCCAGCTGGGTCTGATAAATAGATGCCAGTTTAGTACCATCCCCCCTATAAATTTGTGGCTTTGTGCCAAAGATGGTAAGAGATTATATTCTAACTCTGGAAGTTTTACTGAATTTAGTTGTATGTTAAATCCCGCTGGAATCAGTTTGGTTTTTCATACCCTCCTGGGATCCATAATATAGATATCGGTTATAACATAGTTACATATTAGATTTAGCTGGCAATATCTCCTCTTACGAAACTTGGCAGAGTTTTTGAATAACTGTCACTCGAAATCCCATACCTCACAGAAAAGGGAAAAATAGTTCACTGTAGTATCTTTTTATTATTTACTTGTGTCGGTCGTTGGACTGCGGCTATGCTGGGGCACCGGCTCGAAAGGTTTCATCGAACAATTCAAGCCTAGTACTTTTTTTTTTTAAGCCTTGTATTTATTCTATCAGTGTCTTTTGGCGCATCGCTATGTTACGGGGAGGTAAACAAACCAACACCGGTTGTCGAGCGATGGTGGGCGGCAAATGCATGCTCGCGCATGCACACACATACGCACAAACACACGGGCTTCTTTCGGTTTCCGTCTACGAAATCCACTCACTAGGCATTTGTTGGATCAGGGCTGTAATAGAAGACACTTGTCCAAAATACTGCGCGTTGGAACTGAACGCAAAACCACATTGGTCGGGAAGCAAGCTTCTCGATCACACAGCCACGCTTGTATTGGAGTTATTGATGGGCCGTATGTTACGTTCATAATGACCACACTAATACGTAAGAGACGTGGGTAGGGGCTAAAACGCTAAAACGCTAAAAACTACACGATCAGTGATTTTTAAAAAAGATATACTCTTCTCTCGATCGTCAACACAAATCAAGGAAATGAAAGAGTCTCTGTAATCGTTCGACAATTAGACATAGCAGCTAAATCTTCCTCAAACAACATCCTACCGCCCATAAAAAAAAGGGAAAAGTTAAACTGGAATAGGTGTGTAATAAGAAGCTTGCTTCGCAACCACATAGCTCCGGGTTCCGTTCCACTGCATGGCACCTTGGGTAAGTGTCTTGCCTTGTGAGTGAATTTGGTAGACGGAAACTGGAAGAAGCCCATCGTATACATACGTATACGTCTGTTTGTCCCCCACCGCCACCGTCGCTTGACAAGCGATGCTGGTGTGTTTATATCCCCGTAACTTAGCGCTTCAGTAAAAGAGCTCGATAGAATAAGTACTAGGCTTACAAAGAATAAGTCCTGGTGCCGATTTGCTCGACTAAAGGTGGTACTCCAGCATGGCCGCAGTCAAATGACCGAAATAAGTAAAAGAATAAAAGATCATTGGGCAATATAGTCCTTGGAATACAAAAAGACGGGTTGGTTTCACTTGTATAAGAAAAACATTCTGTAAACATTTGAAAACTTTTACTTCTTTCAGTCATTTGACTGCGGCCATGCTGGGGCACCGCCTTGAAGGGTTTTAGTAGAACGTATAGATGCCAGGACTTGGGGGGGGGGGGGGGCTTGGTACTTATTCTGTCCGTCTCTTTGTCGAACAGCTAAGTTACGGGGACGTGAACACACCAACACCGGTTGTCAAGCGATGATGAGCGATGAACACACACATACATATACAAATATATATATACGGGCTTCTTTCAGTTTCCGTCTACCAAATCCACTCACAAGGCTTTGGTTCGCCCGCGACTCTAGAAGAAGACACTTGCTGAATGTGCCACACAGTGGGACTGAACCCGGAACCATGTGGGTGGGATGGAAGCTTCTTACCATACAGCCTGTTATTATTGATTCCTCTCCACACGAACGCACACAGGTCGGTTGTAATCATGCGAACGTATGATCAAAGGCAATCTAACCATGGCCATCTCATCACTTTTAAGAAGGTGTATATCTTGATCACACTTTTCAATGATCGTAAGATATGAAGATTTAGCTGTTATTTCTAGCAGATCGATCAGTTACCGATACACTTTATTTTATCTTTATCGCTCGGCTAGTCTTGAACGATCAGAATTATGATCAAAAGCATTCCAGCCTTGACCATCCCATTCCATTTTTTTTTTACTTTCAGGTATTCGATTAGCTTATCCGTTGTGTCCACCTGTTTTCAAAACAGCAAGGGAAAATTTAAGGGAGATTTAGTTGTTATTTCTCGGTACACATGCTCTATATCTCAAAGACACGAAATAAAATGTGACATTTATATGGTTCCTAAAAGTATTAGCGATATGCAGAACGATTTGCAATCAGGCGCCAAAGCTATGGGTTGTATGTTCAGTTTTCCCGTAACTCACTTTTTCAGTATGTTCGCTCATTGTTAATGTTATATTAGGAGCGGGCAGGGGAAGCAAGATTGTGCAGTGTTCAAGCCTTTCTCAAAGGTACTTGTGATGTAATGATAGAATGTTTGCACTCGAGACAATTTCCGGATGCTGACCTCAGCTCAACAAAAGGTTTAACACCTAATTATTTCCAGTGCACTTGACATTTTCTAAACAAAAATAGTTTATATTTATATTTTAAAGTATCATTAAAAACTTAATTACACTGGTGCGCGCACACACACACAAGTGAATTAATAAAATGTTGAAAATAAGCTTTAAAAAAATCAATAGATCCCTTAACTTACTCCTGTCATTCTATTTGAATGTTTCTTTTTATACCTTAATTTTTGCCCTTTGACACGAAACAGAAGTGTATCTATCTATCCATCTATCTGTCTGTCCATCCATCTGTCCATACATACATACATACAGGTAAGATCTGGAGGTGCACAATATCGAAAACACCTAGCTGTGCTCAAATGATTTGAGCTTAGATTTCACTCAGGTGAGATTATATAGAGATAATGATGCAGATAAACAGAATTAGGTTTGATATATATATATATATAGAAATATATATATATTATATATTATATATATATATATATTTTTTATTTATTTATGTGTTTCAGCCAAGTGGCTGCGATATATATATATATATATATTATATATATATATATATATATATATATATATATATATATATATATTATATATATATATATATATATATATTATTACAATTAAAAGGGTAAAGGATTATCAATTTATTAATAAATTAATAATTAATAATTTTTACCAAGCCCTTCGGTATGTTAGCACCATTATCGGTGTGGAACTTATTTAATAGTTCTTATACATTTATAAACAAAATTAAGGGATCAGCAAACAGGTTGCTTCACCACATACCGAAGTTCAGAAATAGCAGCTAAAAATGCTGAAACTCGGTTGCTTCACCACATACCGAAGTTCAGAAATAGCAGCTAAAAATGCTGAAACTCCAACAGATAGCTATCTGTTGGAGTTTCAGCATTTTTAGCTGCTATTTCTGAACTTCGGTATGTGGTGAAGTAACCTGTTTGCTGATCCCTTAATTTTGTTTATATATATATATATATAAACAATATACATATTAGGTGCAGGAGTGGCTGTGTGGTAAGAAGGCGCAGGAGTGGCTGCGAAGAGGTGGCTTTGTAATAACAAGCCTGTTTCCCAACCACGTAGTTCCGGGTTCTGTCCCACTGCGTGACACCTTGGCAAGTGTCTTCTACTATAGCCCCGGATCCGAAAAAGCCTTGTGAGTGGATTTGGTAGATGGAAACTGAAAGAAGCCCGTTGTATATACATGTGTGTGTGTGTCCACGATCGCTTTGACAACAGATGTTGGTGTGTTTACGTTCCTGTAACTTAGCGGTTCGGTTAAAATGACCGAGAGAATAAGTCCTAGGGTCGATTTGTTCGATTAAAGGCGGTACTCGAGCATGGCTGCAGTCAAATGACTGAAACAAGTGAAAGAGTAAAAGAAAGTATATATAGATACGTATAGAATGATATAAATTACCCAAATATATATAGATACACACACACACATATATATATATCGAGATAGATAGATATGTGGGGTGGGGTATATGTATGTGTGCGTATATATACAGGATGCAGTGAATGAAATGTCTAAATAACGCAAAAATTAAAATATCACTGACATCACATTTTAACAGATATATTTACCAAAATTACATAAAAATATCTTGAAAAACTAAAGAGTAAATTTATTCCATAATATCGCCATTGACTTCAACCACAGCCTCCAGACGACTTCGGAATCTCCTGGAACTCTTATGGGCGGTCTCCTTGTTTAAGTTGGTGAATACTGTCGTAATACTTGCCTTCAGTTTATCTTTGGTGTTACAAGGAGTTTTGTTGGTCTCTCGTTCAACTGCACCCCACACATAATAATCAAGGGGGTTGCAGTCTGGGGAGTTAGATGGCCAGATGCTAAGGGTGGTGTGGTCGCAGAAATTGTCTGACAGCCATGACTGGGTTTTCCTGTTTGTGTGGCATGGTGCAGAATCCTTTTGCCAGACATAGGGTCTTCCAGCAGCCACCCTTTTAACCCAGGACAGCGCTACTTCCTCCAGGCACTTGATGTAGTTGAATCTGGGGCTGTGTGGGAAGATGAATGAAAGCATAACGTCACCATCACAAGTGATCACTCCAAACACCATGATGTTGGCTGGATGATTGATTTCTATCACTCTCGGTATATGTCCTTAGATTGACATGCAAACACTCCGAAATGTTCGTATTGGAGCTTCCGGGCATGTCGTTTCTAAATTTGTGGCTGAGTGAATCGCGTCATGATGCTGTTTTTCTGACAGACGGTGCATAGCTGACCCTACTATACCGTGTAGTCGACAAAACCAAAAACAAACAATGCGAATGCATAAAATTAAAAATATAAAATGGCGACAATTTATCCATCCTACCCTCTATGTGTGTGCGTGTGTTTTAAAGTAAATTAAGAATAGCTGATGACATTCATTGAAAAAAAATAGGGAAAAAGATTGAATACAAATACAGAATTATAGTATTGGGCTGAAATTACAGTGTGCCGGTGACTTCGACGTTTCGCCGCGAACGGCTCATCAGACAGTCCAACGAGCCTTTCTCTATGAAACTGAATTTTTAGCCTTCTGTTATAATTCTTTTCACAGCTATTATGTATTGTGTTAATGTTAATTAAATCGACACCAATACTTGGCTCATATATTAGATCAAACCACCGACTGATGAAAGGCAAAGTCGGCCTCACCTCGGCAGGATTTGAACTCATGACGCCAAGTAACTAATACCACGATACCATCTGTTTCACCTTAGCTGTTTGAAATGGAAAAGCAGTGTTGATGCTAATGAAATTTGAATGTTGAACATCGAGTCAAGCTTGAGATTAGTTTTTCTAATGGAAAACATTTTAGTATGGATTTTGAGTCACTTGAGGCCAAACAGAGAAATTTGGGGGTTATGAAAAGGTTTTAGTGTACAAAGAGAAATTTTAAGACGATCGTATGGTCGTAGAACAAGAAAGCTCTTGATAGTGATTTAAAATAGTAGGTATAATGAAAGTCACAGTATTCGTTATTACCGATATTCACATCTAAGTAGCAAAATCAATGACCACAGGAGTTGGGAAACGTATAATCAATACAGACAAGCCTTCCTAGAAAATCACGTATCCATTTTAGCCACGTATGGCTTTCGTCATATAAAGTATTATAATTTATACCAGTATATTATAAATTATTAATGTATTATATTTATACGTAATAATATACAATATCATTTTGTGTGTGTACAATACATCTATGCATTATGTGCATTAATTATAATTTTCTGTAATGTGCCCATAAGCTTTAAGTGCTTTTATACCAAAAATTGTACGTACGAAGTCGTTTAATACATTGTAGTTTACTTATAAGTATAAAGTGAGAAAATATCTATTGTCGTTTTGGTTGTATTTTATAGTCTTAAATCGAAATATGAGTAAATCTTGATCCGCTGGAAAGCAAACAATGTGATAATCACTTATGACTCACCCGAAACGTACAGTTTATTTTGTAATTTGTGCTAAAGAAATCTTTAGTAATAATTTCATTCGAACTGGCATTCTTCCAGCGTTTTTATGTGATGGAATAAACAGTCAATAGAATCGATCCTCACGATATTACTGGTGCTTATTATATCGATTCCTGTGAGATAATATGACCTGATATTATAACCACGTTGGACAAAACTAATTCTATTTAGAATACGAACTATTAGTCACAAGGGACAATACAAAATGCGTTTAATCTAAAACTCTACAGAATCTACCATTTATTTCAATAAGAGATAGTAATGATGGAAATTATAGCGATAATAATGATTCCTTATATTGGTACAAAGCCATATATTTATTGGCAAGATTTATGGAAGACTAGATCTTCCCAGTACACGCCTGATATTTATTTAATCGATTTCACAAGTACACACTATGTAGTATTTTATTGCAGTAGTTTTAATTTAAAATAGTATACATACAAATGTTCTGTGTAATTTTCCTTTGTTTCATGAGTTATGTATGAACTTGTGTTGTAAATTACCAAAGTTTCTTTTACTTGTTCTGAAGATTGGGTATTTGGACGGCGGATGTGCGTTTTTGTGCAGTTGGTGTTCGGTTTCTCAAAATTTCTCGGTATAACGTTATAAAGATGGCGGTTATAGGAAATTTTGCCGTAGGAACATTCGCCGTTAAAGATTTCGCTTTAAATGACCTAATCACGTTTTTTTATTTTTATTATGTTTGACGTTGAATAAAGACTTGCCTATGTGGCTATCTTTCGATAAAGGCAAAGGGATAATGAAAGTGCTTGTTCGGCAATTTCCGTAAAAAATTTTCATTTAATATTTTCTTCAGCTATTTGTGTAAGTACTGTATATGTATGTGTATACACATACGTACACAAATATAGATACACATAAACGCATACATGTATACACAATAAATTCATAAACAGTATTTACACAAATATACATACATACACAAAAATATATTGATCTATTCAATTTGACGGCCAAATTTTTTAATTAATTATTTTTAACTGAACACTTTGAAACTTCGGATACTGGTAGAATGTGTCACATAGAACAGGGTTTACTTTTAACGTTTTTGACAAAATGTTGTATTTTAGAAGTTATTTTGTGTTAAAGTTGTCGTATTTGGGTAATTTCAACCAATCAACGATGTGTATTCAGCTGGAGAGAATAGTGTGTTTTATGGTGGACCAAAATACTCGGATAATCCTTATTGGAATCAAATTCAATAGCGTTCGCGTACCCGAAAATTCAATAGCGTTCGCATACCCGGAACACATACATACATAAAAACTCAGCAAGAGAGCTTCTGTGCGTTCGCTTGACCTGCTAGAAATAGCAGTTGTTCCATTTTAGCAACTTTCTAGACACCCCCACCCCCGGCAGGGGGTACAAATCAGTACAATGGGCCATGTAGTATTTATTTATTGACAGCAAGCTGCAGCATACATGGATCACATGTGAGGCCTTCGGGCAACTGCCCAATATGTCCATGTCTTCAGACGGCATTGAAGAGCAGCCAACTGTCCATCAAATCATATCTTTTTTTTAAAAAAAGGACATCTTGTTCAAGGCAGTTTAGAGTACATTGATTAAATAAAAGATGGGATGGTCAAACTTGTGTAGCTAGAGTGTGTGCCATCCGGGGCACACACTCCAGACCCCACAAAAAGCATATTGCCTACAGCAGACCCAAAAGTACTGCCCCCACCTAGCTACACTAGTGGATTGTCATAGTTGGAATGCCTTTGACAAGGGCTTGACAACAACATATATAGACCAGACCATACACCACAAGAGACTGATTAACTAAGGTTAATTAACTGTCATCTTTACACCTATTTGCACTCATTAACAAGTGTTTCTGCTCTGATGAATTAACAAGCTGCATGCAATCTCTGTAGAAGCCCATTCAGTTTGCTTGCTGGTCCTTGTCTCATTTGTATCTCTACACTTCTTAAACCCTGCACCAAATCCCTCACTCAGTTTGTCCTTACAACTGCAAATCTCTGGAATACTCTTTCAGTCCTATATATCTTTGCATGTATCAACCTGCAGCTGTTGAAACTTAATGTTAACTATCAACTTAACTCATCTGCAAAGGTCATTCAAGATAATGGTTACCACTCCTACTAAATAATAATAATAATAATAATAATAATAATAATAATGATACCACCTGAAAACTTTAGAAATACCCTACAATCTAGGTGTATTGCAAAAGTCAGCATTACTTGGAACTGCACACATATTGCATGAAGTACTGTGTGTCTGAGGTCCTTGTGACTTGACAAACAGTATGTGTCTATGTGTTTGTATTTGTCCTCTCTACCTTTTGACAACCAGTGTTGGTTTGTTTACATTCTCTTAAGTTTGCAGTTCAGCAAAAGAAAGTGATACAATAAGTATTAGACTTAAAATATAAGTACTGGAGTTGATTTGTTTGATTAAATCCTTCAAAGTGGTGCCCCAGTATGGCCACAGTCCAATAACTGAAGCAAGAAAATGATAAAAGATCATAGTGAACAATAATGGCCATTTCCTTTAGAATATTACAGTTAGAATGATGAGATCGATCAGTTAATGTGCTGGCAGATCAAAGTCTGCATAAAAATTTTTTTTTAAATTGTAGAATGCAAACTGGTTGGTAGGGGAATTCAGTCCAGAATTCATGTAACAACAAACTCTATTAAATGCATCAAAGAACCAGGTAGTAATGTTTAACCAAATGACCTGTTCGAACAATACTGAATTTGGAAAATGAAGAGACTCTTGAGAAGAAACTGTAGGCACTGATTTTCAGTACCCAACCTATCTACCTATCTGGTTGTTAAAACGAATAGAGTTAACACTTAATCTCATTTCATACACAATGTATTTCTTTAGAAATATGGTAATGGAAGAATTAAGAGAAATACATTTATTTTTCCTGCTATCCATCCTACTCCATTGGGAATTTATTTCAGATCTATTCAGCGCTATAGAAAGTGGGAGTTATCAAAACCCCAACCCAATTATCGATCTATGTATTTCTTAAAGTAAGGTAACTTAATGTTTCACAGTAATTTACATAATTGTCACAAACAGGCTTGTTTTGACATATTTATTCTAGCAATACGTTAGCTGAATCTTCGGACAGCAATGATTTTAAAAAAAACTTTAAAACCCCAAAGCTTTGTTCAAGGAAAAAATTGAGATGTTTGGAAGGTAGATAATAAATAGCAGCAAACACATACAGCACATCTGTATGTGCAAAATATATGTAGCTAAGACAAAACATCTCTAGTTTTAAGAAGCCTCCTTTGGTTTTTAAATTGAAATTCATTTTCACTCAGAAGAAAATGATAAAAGATCATAGTGAACAATAATGGCCATATCCTTTAGAATATTACATCTAACCCTTTACATGTGATGTAAGAGCACTGCTAACACAGTAGAACATGGTATTGACTTATAAAAATGTTTAATATACTTTGTAGCATATTATGGTTGTATAACGAAATACTTTGTCCCTACAAGTCATTAATGTGCATACTACCATGATGCTGTTTTTCTTGTGCGCTTGTACTTATGAGGCTGTTTAACCAGTTTCCATGGCGAATAAGTGACCAAGGCAATAATATTTCTGCTGAATGAGACGCCAATTAATTACAAGAGTCACGGCCAGCCATTTTGAGGGGAGGGGGCAAGTCGACTACATCGACAGCAGTATTTGACTGTTACTTTATTTCATCGACCCCTGCTGGAGGAACGAAAGACAAAGTTAACCTCAGACGGAATTTGAATTCAGAATGTAAAGCACCAGAAAGAACACTGCTAAGCATTTTATTTCATGTGCTAACCATTCTGTCTGCTTACCACTTTGGCATGATGCATACCATTGTACATATAGGACATGGTGAAATAGCTTTTACTTTCTTCTTCTTTCTTTCCTTCTTTTTTCTTTTTCTTTTTTTTTTCCTGCAAGAAGCAAGAGAGACTTCAACTAAGAGTTGTCAATGATTTCAATTGTCAAATTGTTTAATTTATATCCAAATCTGAATTTGACAGGATGTAATTATATTTTGTGACTGATTTCATCTTTTCTCTTCTTTTTTTTATCTTTTCAGTTTTGTTTTGTTTTGTTAAAGAAGCATGTTTTCTTTTATTGTTTGCTTATTTAAAAAAAATTTTTTTGTTGTTTTCAGCATTTCTGATTATATAACTAATCAATGACTCGGTGAAATCTAATGCTGTTTCGTGTCTTGTATCATTGCTATACAAGATCTTTGCTAAACCTTGGCCACACCTTAACAAACAAAGAGATTAGTTTATATAGGTAGATTTACATGAACACACACATGCATGCACACACACACACACACACGCACAAACATAGGAATGGACCTCTGTCATATGACAGTGATGATTCAACACACGCACACACACACACACACACACACACACACACATACACACACATATATACATGTATACAAACCCAAATAAGCATAATAGAAATGGATCTCTGTCGTTTGACAGTGATGATTCAATTATTCATTCTAAAGCGAAACCGTCATGGCACCTGTGCCCAGCATCGCCTTCCTGGCACTTGTGTCGGATGGCACGTGTAAAGACATTCGAGCGAGATCGTTGCCAGAGCCGCCGAACTGGCTCCTGTGCAGGTGGCACGTAAAATACACCATTTTGAGTGTAGCCGTTGCCAGTACCGCCTGGTTGGCCTTCGTGCCGGTGGCACGTAAAAGCACCCACTACACTCTCGGAGTGGTTGGCGTTAGGAAGGGCATCCAGCTGTAGAAACTCTGCCAAATCAGATTGGAACCTGGTGCAGCCATCCGGTTCACCAGTCCTCAGTCAAATCGTCCAACCCATGCTAGCATGGAAAGCGGACGTTAAACGATGATGATGATATATATCTTTTTATCTTTCTTTTACTTGTTTCAGTCATTTGACTGCAGCCATACTGGAGCACCACCTTGAAAGGTTTTAGCCAAACAAATCGGCTCCCTGGACTTTTTTTTTCAAAGCCTAATACTTATTCTGTCACTCTCTTTTGCCAAACTGCTAAGTTACGGGGATGCAAACACAGCAACACTGGTTGTCAAGTGATGTTGGGGGTGTGGGGGTGGACAAAGACAACCACACACACACACACACACACATATATATATATATATATACACACATACACACACACACACATATATATATATACACACACACACACGACGGGCTTCTTTCAGTTTCCGTCTACCATATCCACTCATGGCTTTTGGTCGGCCTGAGGCTATTGTAGAAGACAATCGGCCAAGATGTCATGCAGTGTCATGAAGTCAGAACTATGTGGTTGAGAAAGAAGCGAGCTTCTAACCATACAGCCCAGCATGTAACTCTGTGTGTGTGTGTGTGTGTGTGTGTGTGTAAAAGCATTAATGTGCTTCTTTTTCGGATGTATGCACTATTGACGATGTGAAAGCATTGAAATCATTAACTGTGGCTGAATGGTGTTATTCAATGTAACAACAATGATGATAATGTTTATATTTAGAACGTGATAATGTTTACATAAAGAGCTTATTCCCTTGACATCTTTATGTGTTTGCACGTGTATCTTCTACACATACATGTGTGTGTGTGTATAAATACATATATTAATATATCGCTTAGACACAGTGATACTAATAATCTAGTGTTGAACTCCATAAATGTATACTTCTGAATGAAGTGTTACTCGATGAGTACAGAGCAGCAATAAGGAAAAAGAACGACAGAGAAATAAACATTTACTGTCTTACGAGCTTCATTATATATATATATATGTGTGTGTGTGTGTGTGTGTACAATTAAGGTTCAGTTGAATTAAATACTTAAATTGAGGCATCTCGTTAGTTCGGAATAATATTGTTGTTGTTGGCACTCCGTCGCTTACGACGTCGATCCGATCAACGGATCCGAAATTAGCGTGCAAGTGGCTGAGCACTCCTCAGACACGTGTACCCTCAACGTAGTTCTCGGGGATATTCAGCGTGACACTGTGTGACAAGGCTGGCCCTTTGAAATACAGGCACAACAGAAGCAGGAAGTAAGAGTGAGAGAAAGTTGTGGTGAAAGAGTACAGCAGGGTTCGCCACCATCCCCTGCCGGAGCCTTGTGGAGCTTTAGGTGTTTTCGCTCAATAAACACTCACAACGCCCGGTTTGGGAATCGAAACCACGGTCCTATGACCGCGAGTCTGCTGCCCTAACCACTGGGCCATTGCGCCTCCACTATACGGAATAATATACACACACAACAATATTAAATATTAAACGTGGTACATAAGTACCGGCTGAATGATTTTATTGCAGTGTATGTTTGACAGTTAGATCAAGGTGAGTGAAGAAAGTCGCTCTCAACTGTTCAGACATGTACTTTATGTTAAATATACTGTCCACAATATTTACGAAGTACAGATTCCGAGATAAGGGAATAAAATATAAACGAGCAGAGTAACAGAAAGGTACAGGTATCAATCCATACACCTGTACTTTTCTGTTACTCATATTTTGTATATATATATATATATATATATATATGTATTATTTCATATATATATATACATATATATAAACTCCCGTTTCAAATACACACACACACTCGGAGCTTAGCGCTATGGTGTACTTTATCCTTTACCCAACAACTTGTTTATATCTCCTAACAGCACGTGTGAGTGTATGTGTGTGTGTTGAGTGATAGTGGTGGTGGTGGTAGTGAATGAGTAGAAGTAGTTTTTATTATTACTTCAATAAGCAGTCATAGACCATGCTTTAAAAACAAATCAGGTGACACAGGTACCTTGGTTAAGGTTAGCAATGGGGGTGGCTGGAATCAGGTGAGCTGTTCATCTGACTAAGACAGGCCGTCACTGCTACTGCTACTGGTTGCAGAAAAACGGAGTAAAGCAAATATGGTATGTAGCATACAGAAGGTGAACAGCACACCTAACTACACAGCTAGCACCTGTATACAAGCCACATTTGTATCTCTGCATCTGAGTGTTTGTGTGTGTGTGTGAAGGTTATATGTTTGTATGAATCTTAATTTTCTACTTGTTTGCAGTTATTAGACTGTGGCCATGCTGGGGTACACCACCATGAAGAATTTTTAGTCAAAAGAATTTGAGCCCAGTAATTTTTTTTTTTTTTTTTTTAAGCCTGGTACTTACTTATTCTATCGATATCTTTTGCCTAACTGCTAAGTTACGGGAACGTAAATACACCAGGACTGGTTGTCAAACAGTGGTGGGGAACAAACACAGATACAAAGACGCACACACATGTCATCGTCATCATCATCATATATATATATATATATATATATATATATATATATATATAATAGCAAAAAAACTCAAGCACTTCTCATATCAAGAAAACACTACCGCACTTCCCCCAAATATGATTCACCCTCAGCTAGAGTCCTCAAAGTTGTACCAAATACTTGATCTCATTATAATTGGGGATCTTTCCTAGCAAAAACACAGCCTTAACAAAGTTAGGACTACTTCTGCCAGAAAAAAATTTCAAACCCTAGCAATCGCTGATGCACTACAGAGCCCAAGGGAGCCTCCTCATCCAGTGAAGGGCCTCAACCGATTGTCATTAAATCACATACACACATACTTTCACACTCTTGCTTCCGGTCTGCAAGCCTGCCGTCCCCATTTTCTGTCTTTCTTATCTCTACTACAATGTACTCTGTTCCTCAGAGCCTGCTTGTCTTGTACTTCCTTCACTCAAGAACTCACAACTTACTCATGTCTCCATCTATCATTACCCTGTCTCCAACCCCCTGGCCTAGGGTAAAGACACCCCCCCCCCCACTTCAGTCATGAATGACCATAGGGTTGCACCTAGAAAGTTACCCTCCAAGGCACAAGTCCGAGCAAGGTTGTTTATGGAAGACCAGCTGTCGCCCATGCATACCAGCCACTCCTCTCCATACCACCAATGTCATCCAAGGGAAAGACAAAGGTTGACACAGCTTGGCACCAGTAACATCGCAACTCATTTCTACAGCTGAGTGAACTGGAACAACATGAAATAAAGTGTCTTGTTCAAGAACACAACACACAGCTCTGTCCAGGAATCAAGCTCACTACCTTACGATTGTGAGCCAGATGCCCTAACCCCTGAGACCTAGTCCTTTCTCAGAGGTCAGAAGTCCAGCTAATATCAGAGGTAATGTGCCTTTCTCCAGAACCAGGAAATAAAACGTGTACACGTGTCTATATATATATATATATATATATATATATATATATATATGCATGTGTGTGTGTGGATATGTCTGTATATACTTATGCACACACTTACATGCATATGCATGTAATGTAGACTATGGGGAAACAAATCAATATAGATCAATATTGATTCATACACCAAACCATGGTAACAAAAGAAACTAACATGATTTCTTTCTTTGACAAATACACACACACATGCACACACATGCAATAGGCCAGAACATACTGTATAAACAATCAAATTACAATTGTATGTTACATATATGTGTGTGTATACATATATATGTATTGATAATACATACCTGTATATATATATATATATATATATATATATTACTCTCTGTGTGTGTGTGTGTGTGTACACATACATTTAGGTATGTCTGTGTATATGTATACACATATATATAAATGCATGTGTGTGGTATTGTGTCTTTCAAAACTAGACTGTACTTCTAAGCTTGTTATTACATGGAGACATACGCTTCTGAAACCTTAAACTACAGAACACACACTTCACTAAAGAGATCAGGTAAGGCATGACATTTTAATTCAAGCATAGGGAAAAAGACGGACTGTTTATCTGCAGGCAAGCAGGTGTCGTAGAGTGACTGGGTGATTTTGGAATGCAAATAAAAGCCATCTTGTCAATTAAACTTTATCACAAGTATTAAAGAAACGAAAAAAAGTAATTTATCTCATATGCTAAAGAAACAAAAGAAATAACAAAATAGGAATGACTCTTTCTGTTGTTGGCACAAAGCCTGAAATTTGAAGAAGGGTCTAGTTGATTACATCGACCCCAGTGCTTGACTAGTACCTATTTCATGAACCTCTGAAAGGATAAAAAAAGCTTAGTCAACCTCAGTAGAATTTGAACTCAGACCGTTAAGCTGGGAGGTATAACTGCTAAGCATTATGTCAGGTTTAGTAATGATTCTGCCTGTTCACCACTGTAAATACTATTTTTTTACTGTAGGCACAAGGCCCGAAATTTTAGGGGAAGGGGCCAGTCAATTAGATCAACCCAGTATGCAACTGGTACTTAATTTATTGACCCTGAAAGGATGAATGGCAAAGTCAACCTCAGCAGAATTTGAACTCAGAACGTAAAGATAGACTGTAAATACTATTACTCATAATAATTATTTTTACTGTAGGCACAAGGCTTGGATTTTTGTGGGGAGGGGAACATTGATCATATTGACCCTAGTATTTGACTGGTACTTAATTTATTGACCCCGAAAGGATGAAAGGCAAAAGTTGACTTCAGTGGAATTTGAACTCAGAACATAGTGACAGACAGAATACTGCTAAGCATTTCGCCTAGCAAGCAAATGATTTTGCCAGCTTGCTGCCTTAATAGTAATAATAATAATAATAATAATAATGATGATGATGGTGATAATAATAGGGCAACGGACTCACGGTCGTAGGATCGTGGTTTTGATTCCCAGACCGGGCATTGTGAGTGTTTATTGAGCGAAAACATCTAAAGTTCCAGAAGGCTCCAGCAGGGGATGGTGGCGAACCCTGCTGTACTCTTTCTACACAACTTTCTCTCACTCTTTCTTCCTGTTTCTGTTGTATCTGTATTTCAAAGGGCCAGCCTTGTCACACTGTGTCACGCTGAATCTCCCCGAGAACTACATTAAGGGTACACATGTCTGTGGAGTGCTCAGCCACTTGCACGTTAATTTCAAGAGCAAGTTGTTTCGTTGATCGGATCAACTGGAACCCTTGTCGTCGTAACCGACAGAGTGCCAACCATAAGTTCTTATGTACATAGACATAGGGTCTGAAGTTTAATGAGGAGGCAACTCTTGATTGACAATTTAGCATTTAAACCAGCCATATCTGGTCAAAATATTCTTCCTGTTTTAAGTTCAAAGTGGCCATATCTGGTTTATCAGTTCTACCCTACAATGTCTTTCTAAAAAATTAACAGTTGGCTCATTGAAATCTCAAAGCTACAAGATAATGCATGATTAACTTAAAACAATGTGAATAAATAAATATTACTTTTGACAGAATAATGAGAATGCTAAAGTGCTGAATCATCCTCAATAATTGATTCGTAGTTTTATTTATCGACTCTAATTGGGTGAAATATAATGTTGACCTTTGTGAGATTTGAACTCAGTATGTAAAAAAAAAAACATATGTAAATACTGCAAAGTGATTCTAGGACAACTGCCTCCATATAATTATTGACCTCTGGGCAATTTTCCTAATTAAGAGTAAATTAAGAAAAAGCACAACTGTGTGGGTGCAAATGAATATTAGTAAAACTAATTAAAGTTTTATATCGTGTTTCATCTAATATCAAATAAGAAGAATTATCAAATAATAGGATTTATTCTTAGGTCACTATAATTATCCCTCTGAAATTGCTAACTGTGGACTGTACACAAATACAATAATTAATAGCTGCAACAATTAATAATTGCAAAAAATTAATGATTACAATGATCAATGATTAATACAATTAATAATTAATCATCACCAACTTTTAATGTCCATCTTTCATGCTAGCATATGGTGGATAGTTTGACTGGATGTGATGAGCCAGAGGGCTGCATCAAGTATCCAGTGTCTGTTGGATGCTTTTCCTATACCAACCATTTTACAGAGTTCAGAGTGTGAGTGCTAAGCAGTGATGTATATAAATGCAATGTTATTTACAAGTTCAAATATACTTGTGGTGCATACGAACCCACAAGCAAGCTATTCACTGTGTTTTGTCGAGGAGATAATTTCTCACTGTATACAAAAGACGTAAATATACCTAAATTAGCTCGCAGCGCCACCTACACAGACTCTGTGATGCTAGCATTTCAGAGTGTGCTTTGACTCTGTTCAGTTTCTGTGACTGAAGAGGATATAGCCACTCACAGTCTGGGTAGGTGGTCCTGTGAGCTGATTCAGGTGTATTTACACCTGTTTGTTAACAGCGAAAAATTTTCTCCATGACAAAACACAGTGAATAACTTGTTTATGTGTTCAAATGTACCACAAGCATATTTGAACTGTTAAATAGCATTGCATTTATACACTTCACTGCTTACGATCATGAGCTGAATGCCCCTAACCACTGATCCACGCACCTTCACTTCTGTCAAATGTAATGCTTCTTTATTCATTGTTTTGAATTAATCATGCATTATCTTGTAGTTCTGAGGTTTCAGCGATGTGATTACCTATTTTTAGACTGACATTGAAGAGTAGGTGTGACAGGCTAGATCTGACCAGTTTTAACATAAAACAGGTGAAATATTTGGACCTGATATGACCAGTTTAAATGCTAAAGAGTTAAAGGATGATGGGAGGGACAGGAACAGGGGTCTTGTTTCAGAGGAGATATACGTGACTTCCAGAACTGGAAAGGGAGAAATGATGGTGACAATGACATGTCAGAGCATAAGCCTCAAGGCACAAGAAGGTAAACATAGGATTATAAACATTTATCTGCACCTCTCTTCACCCCAACCCCCATCATGGTGATTTCCAGGACGCAGTTATCAGAGGTTAGTTATACCAATACCCTTTAAAGCATCTTGTTCAACATTCAGCTGATGTTTCCAATTCACTACCAATAAAATAAATTCCACAATAAAGCAATATTGATCATCATCATCATGATCATTGTCGTTTAACGTCCGCTTTCTATGCTAGCATGGGTTGGATGATTTGACTGAGGACTGGTGAACCAGATGGCTACACCAGACTCCAACCTGATTTGGCAGAGTTTCTACAGCTGGATGCCCTTCCTAACGCCAACCACTCCGAGAGTGTAGTGGGTGCTTTTACGTGCCACTGGCATGAAGGCCAGTCAGGCGGTACTGACAACGGCCACGCTCAAAATGGTGTATTTTATGTGCTACCTGCACAGGAGCCAGTCCAGCGGCACTGGCAACGATCTTGCTCAAATGTCTTTTCACGTGCCCGGAAGGCGATGTTGGCAACGATCACGCTCAAATGGCGCTATTTACATGCCACCGGCACGGAAGCCAGACAGCTGGTGCTCTGGCAACGATCACGCTCAGATGGTGCTCTTAGTGATCTACTGGTACAGGTGCCATCACGATTTCGCTTTTGCTTGCCCCAATAAGTCTTCACAAGCCGAGTTTAGTGTTATACAAACACAGTTCTACACTCCCAAAAGCTGTACATACCTGTAAAACACAAAAATGCACCTGTTGATGCAGCAGAAATGTAAACAAAACTATTGAAAATGTAATGAAAATTAAAATAATTTGGGGTTAAGAGATGATATGGATGTAGTTACTTAGCTTTACATTAGCCCTAGTTAACCATTCAGCATCCAGATTATTCTGTCTGATCTAATGCTTATTTCTTCACATTGTTTTAAATTAGTCATGCATTACCTTGTAGCTTTGAGATTTCAGCAGTGTGATTGTTTGTTTATAGAATGACATTTTAGGATAGGTGTGAGAGGCCAGATCTGTTTGTTTGAATGTAAAACAAGTAGAATATTTATACCGCATACGGCTAGTTTAACCCTTTAGCATTCAGATTATTTATTCACATTATTTTGACTTAATCATGCATTATCTTGTAACTTCAAAATTTTGATGATGCATTTGTTATTTTTTTTTTAAATGTACATGCATGGCAATGTTGGTTAAGAAGTTTTCCGGTTCAACCTCATGTTTCATCCTCCTCTTCGACCAGGTCTTAAGCAAATGTGTTCTACCATTGCTTCAGGTTGGCCAAAGACTTGAGAGTTAAATTTAGTAGATAGAAACTGTGTGAAAGCTTAGCAAAGGAATGCTTTTTGTTCTTGGCCCAAGAATGTTCTTATTTCTTTTTGCATATGTCAAATGTCTACCTCTGATTCAGGAGTGATGATGCCTGTTGAGGCAGAAACACTTGACCATAGTTGTTCCTCACATCAAAAACAAAGATTTTTTTTCACTCAGTTTGTTCAAGTTGTCTCTTTTTCTCATTCAGAATTGTTAACAATCACCGCTGGGTTTTTGTTTACTTTCTCTATCTGCAATTTTAATATATTAAGAATTTAACGTGTACCCTACATTCTGTTATACCTTCCTGCCAACTTGCATTTTATATAGAATGTATACACCCACAACTGTAAAGAAAGGACTGAGTAAAGAAAGAAAGAAAGAAAGAAAGAGGAGAGAGAGAGATTTGATTTAAGTGAGACACAGGTGGTGGTGACAGAGAACAATGAAGTTTAGGTGAATTATGAGAGGTAAAAAAAACATTAGTGGGGTGTGGGGTGTGTTTTGAAGGGAAGATAAAGAACTTGTGTGGTAGGGTGGGGCGGAAGAGTTTCAAGTCCACAATCCTATTTGAAAATACTATTGTGAATAAGGAAAGGTGTGTGGATGCTTATGTGCATGTGTGTGTGTGTATGAGAGAGACAGACAGGCAGACAGACAGAGAGGGAGAGAACCAGAATTTCAAACCTGAAGGCCAAGTTAACACAATAAGCATATATACACACACACACACACAAATACATGTAGATGTATGTAGAAATACATACACACACAAGCTGATTTTTTTTTTTTTGTGTGTGTGGAAAGGGTTTTGTTTGTTTCCTCTGAGATAAAATTCATTATGTCAAGGTCTGTTCTGTATTTGAGAGAGTTAGGTAAGATATAGTTTTTTGTCTAATTCTAAAAATCCAAACC